>NW_026046782.1:0-69516 GCF_023864275.1 Schistocerca cancellata | reverse complement strand
GTGGAAAGGGTCGGTGGCGTTGGACGTGCCTGGCTTTTTGTTTCGTTTTCTTTTCGAAACGAAGCGGCGGCCGGCCGTGTGGTTGACGGCGTCGGCCGATGGGTATTGTGCGCTTTGAGCGCCGCGCCGGGGAGGCATGATGTTGATTGTTGCGCGCGCCAGCAAGCTGGCAGGGGAGAGCGGCTGTGGCGGACGGACGGGAAGTGGAAGTGGTGTTTTGTCTTTGGTTCTGTGGTTGTGGGGCGAGAGGCGACCGACAAAGTTTGCTCGCGACGGAGTGATGTTAGTGGCCCTTAAAAGGGCCGTTTTGTTTGTTGCGTGCGTGGGCGGTGCCCAGCGGCTGGCGCGGTGTTTAGGCGCGCTCGCCGCGGATGCGGCGCGCGAGCTGGATGTCCTTGGGCATGATGGTGACGCGCTTGGCGTGGATTGCGCACAGGTTGGTGTCTTCGAAGAGGCCGACGAGGTAGGCCTCGCTGGCCTCCTGCAGGGCCATGACCGCGGAGCTCTGGAAGCGCAGGTCGGTCTTGAAGTCCTGGGCGATCTCGCGCACTAGGCGCTGGAATGGCAGCTTGCGGATGAGCAGCTCTGTGCTCTTCTGGTAGCGCCTGATTTCTCGCAGGGCGACGGTGCCCGGCCTGTAGCGGTGGGGCTTCTTGACGCCGCCGGTGGCGGGCGCGCTCTTCCTCGCCGCCTTGGTGGCGAGCTGTTTGCGCGGCGCCTTTCCGCCGGTGGACTTGCGGGCCGTTTGCTTTGTGCGGGCCATAGCGGTAGCGGTTAGCGGAGCGGCGTGGAGGCGAGCGAGGTGCTGCGTCGGGTGCTGCCTTGACGACACGGGCGCGCGCCAGCCACCGTGGTGCGCTTATATGCCCTCGGTTGCGCGTGGTGGGGGGAGGGCGGGCCAGAGTCTATATAGGGGGGCTGGCGCGTGCGCCGGGCGCAGACCGTAGCCGACTCGCTAGCGCCGGGTGAGGAGCCAGCCGCTGCAGCAGACGCTTTGCTTGCCTTGAGCTTTTTGAGGATTTAGAAGAGATGACTGGCCGCGGCAAGGGAGGAAAGGGGCTCGGCAAGGGTGGCGCCAAGCGGCACCGCAAGGTGTTGCGCGACAACATCCAGGGCATCACGAAGCCCGCGATCCGCCGCCTGGCTCGCAGGGGCGGCGTGAAGCGCATCTCTGGTCTGATCTACGAGGAGACCCGCGGAGTGCTGAAGGTGTTCCTGGAGAACGTGATCCGCGACGCGGTGACGTACACTGAGCACGCCAAGCGCAAGACTGTGACGGCCATGGACGTGGTGTACGCCCTGAAGAGGCAGGGGCGCACCCTGTACGGTTTCGGCGGTTAGGCGCGTCGCAGCCGGTGTGCTGTGCCGCGTTGGCCTTCCCGCGGCCGTGGGAGAGACGAAAACGGCCCTTTTCAGGGCCACCACACTGTTCGGAAATTGAAAAGTGCGAAAGAGTCTGTGTTGTTGCTGCGTGTGTTGCCTGCCTGCCTTGTTTCTTTCATTCTTCATTTCGTTTGCGTTTGACTGACGTGACGTGACTGGGAGAAAGGAAAGGAAGCGGGTCTTGTGGCTGTGTGTGTGTGTGTGTGTGTGTGTGTGTGTGTGTGTGTGTGTGCGTGCGCGCGCGCGCGAGAGAGGGCGTTGTGTGTTTGTTTTGTTTATCGATCGATGGAGACGCCGGGCTGTGTGTTGTTGTTGTTGTTGTTGTTGTTGTTGTGCGAGAGGCGGTGAATATTTGCGTGGTTTTGGCTGTGTGTTTGCGGCGGCGTTGGAGTTGCCGAGGCAAGGCGTGCCCATAGGCGGCCGGATCAGCTGTTTCGTTTGTATGGGGCGCGCGGGAGTGGAGGGCGGTGTGTCGACACGCTCGTTTAACAGTTGGTGATTATTGCTGTCGTTGTCGTTTGGAAGGCGACTGTGCGTGCGTGGAGGTGCTTGAGGCAAACGAAAAACAAAAGAGAAACGTGTGTGTGGCCACACGGGCTGTGGACGACAAGATGGCGGCGGCTCTTCTTGTTGTTCTTCTCTCTTTCCTTTAGTCCTCTACCGTTAGAGGGGGAGTTGGTGGAGGTTATTGTCGCCTGTGGACATTTGCTCCTCTTTTCTGTGTGTTGTTCTTATCTTTGGTAGTGTGCTTTTTCGGACGTTGCTGTTTGTTGAGAGTGATTATGTGTTCTGTTTGTGCTACTGCTGGAGTAGCGACTCGGGTCTTGCACATCTGTCCCTGTGGTGTTCATATTGCCCAAGGGTCAAGACGTAATAGTCATTTTCTGAATTCCGCGCGGTGGCGTAGAACGCTTGTGCCAGGGCGCGGAATCGTGTTGTGGGTGGTTGTAGGCAGGTCTGCCGCGGGGACGTGTAAGGCCCGTCGTAGAGCGCTCTGCTTTGGACCCTTCTGTAGGCGATGCATCGTCGACCTGGCTGCATAGCCCCTATAGAGGGCGCGCATATTTCCAGTATCGCTACCCCTGTTGCGGGGTCGAGGGAACAGGGGTACAGGATCTGCATCCTGGCGTGAGCGTTTGTGCCAAGTTGCCCTATGTGACACTTCGATGTCAGGCGTGACACCGAGGTACCTCGCAGAATATCTGCCCCTGCAATCGTAGCAGTTGGTATGGTCTTCTTGCCGGCGGCGGCTGTGGAAGTGAAGTTAAGTTAAAGTAAAGTAAAGTAAAGCAAAGCGCGGCGAGGACGACTGAAATTTTGCTTTGGACGTAGGTTTGTGTGGTGGCCCTGAAAAGGGCCGATTGTTGTGAGCCGAGCCGGGCCGGCAAAGCGCGTTGCGTGCAGGGGAGCACGCAGCGCTGCTGGGCGGCGGGTCCGCGTGCCGATTGCCTGGCCTCTCTGTTTAGGCCTTCTTCTCGGTCTTCTTTGGCAGCAGGGACGGCCTGGATGTTGGGCAGGACACCACCCTGTGCGATGGTGACGCCCGACAGGAGCTTGTTGAGCTCCTCGTCGTTGCGGATGGCAAGCTGCAGGTGGCGCGGGATGATGCGCGTCTTCTTGTTGTCGCGGGCCGCGTTTCCGGCCAGCTCGAGCACCTCAGCCGCGAGGTACTCCATGACGGCGGCGAGGTAGACGGGCGCCCCGGCGCCGACGCGCTCGGCGTAGTTTCCCTTGCGCAGGAGGCGGTGGATTCTGCCGACCGGGAACTGGAGCCCGGCCCTGCTTGAGCGGGACTTTGACTTGCCCTTGACTTTGCCTCCCTTTCCGCGTCCGGACATGGCGATGCGCTGTGGTGTAAAAAAACGAGACGAGACGAAGGACGGTGCGAGCCGCAGCGAGTCGAGCAGCGGAGTGGCGGCGCCGCCAGGGGTGGGGGTCCTTTATGCTCTCGGGTGCGGCGGCCGGTTGCGCTCGCGGCCCATTGGTCGGCGGCCGCAACGGGGCGAGCTGGTAAAGGTGCGGCGGCGGGGCGCGCTGGGTGCCACTGTGTGGGGAGACGCTGACTAGAGCGGAGCGCTTGCTGCTGGTGTTGCTGCCGTACGTTCTTGTTTGTTTGCGATGCCGCCCAAGACTAGCGGGAAGGCCGCCAAGAAGGCTGGCAAGGCGCAGAAGAACATTTCGAAGGGCGACAAGAAGAAGAAGCGCAAGAGGAAGGAGAGCTATGCCATCTACATCTACAAGGTGCTGAAGCAGGTGCACCCTGACACGGGCATCTCGTCGAAGGCGATGAGCATCATGAACAGCTTCGTGAACGACATTTTCGAGCGCATCGCGGCCGAGGCGTCTCGCCTGGCGCACTACAACAAGCGCTCGACCATCACGTCCCGCGAGATCCAGACCGCTGTGCGGCTGTTGCTGCCTGGCGAGCTGGCCAAGCACGCCGTGAGCGAGGGCACGAAGGCGGTGACCAAGTACACGAGCTCCAAGTAAGGAGGTGGCTCTGGAATGGAAGGAGATCCTCCGTTGCGAGAGCGGCAAAACGGCCCTTTTCAGGGCCACCAAATGGCCTTTGCGGGAAGGGCGGAATTGTTGTTGTTGTTGTTTTTGTTTTGTTTTGTGTGTGAGTGGGTGGACGGTGGCAATAGCTACCGCTTTGGTTGCGACGCGACGGGGTGGGGTGGCCGATGCGATGAATAATTTGATTGTTTATGGGGCGCGTCGCGTGTCGCGTGTTGCGGGGTGCGGCCACGGTGTGACGTGGAATGGAGGCACGTGCGCACAAGTCGTTGTCTGCGAGGGGGGGGGGGGAAGTGCGATCGGTGATGTGCCCTTTGGATGGAGGTGCCGGTTAGTTACGTGACGGGTGGAAACGACACGCGATTGTTGGGAATGTCAGTGTGTAACGACGGCCGTTTGCGGGTCGGTTTGCACGCCATATATGGCGAGGGTGAAATGTGTCTGTAAATGCAGCGTGGAGGCGTGTGAGTGACGTTTAAATGTGAACGCGCATTGAGACACACCACTGTGTATTGCATTGTACGGGCGACACGCACGATGATATGTACCTTTCCCCCGACTCTGATTTCGATAGTCGTGTCTGACCGACTTGTGTCTGCTTGTGTGCGTACGACGCACGCACACCGACGTCGTCATTGAAGATGCATGCTCGCGTGTCCAGTGCAGTACAGTAGAGTAAGCGCGACGCTAGAAGACGACGGTCGCTTTGGCGAATGTGCGTACACGTGTTTGTGTGTATGTCGGTGATGTGGTCCGATCCGTCGCCTCTGGGAAACTGTCGATCGGCGCGGTACACCGGACGTCTTGAACACCCGTCATACCGTCATACCGTCATACCGTTGGTACACCGTCGCGCTGAGAACGGTTACCGAAAGGTGAACGAACCTCTGATCGGTCGAATGTCTGGGCAGAACGTGAGGAGAGAATGGTGGAGGAAAGGACAGAGGGGAAAAAACAAATATATATATAGAGAGAGAGAGAGAGAGAGAGAGAGAGAGAAACGGAAAAAAAACCAAACAAAACGGAGAAACGCAGTGTAGAGCAACGGAACGTTCCCGTGTCGGAGGTGTATTGTAGCCGCACTGAAATGCGCGTAACGGCGCGGCGGCAAGTGTCTGCCGTGGTGAACGTTACCTTTGACGGCTGAATTGTGCGTTGCGTTGCTTTGCTTTCCCGGATGTGTATGTAACGTAACGTTCGTTGAGATGGTTCTGAGGAAGAATGTACGACAGTGCCCGTGCCGTCTATGTTCGTGTGCAAAGCCATTGTGTGTGTGTGTGTGTGTGTGTGTGTTGTTTTGAGAATTGCGTCCGGGAATGGCGGTGGGCGTGCCCTGCATGTGGCCCGGAAGGCTGTTCGTTTCGCGGTAGTGTGTGGACAGGGGAGGGGCACGCGTAACGCTGCTGGCATGGCATGGCATGGCATTCGGGAGATGGGAGGGGGCAAACGAAGAAAACAAGACGCGGAGGCTATAAAGACGGGGAGGGGCGCGGTGTGGGTGGCTTGCGCTGCGCTCGGCTGGCGCGTGCGGCGTTGTTTTTGTGCAAAAGAAGAGAAAACGAATGGGTTGCCGGGAGGGGGCCGTTGTGGTGTAGCCGCAGACGCGGCTGTCAGTGAACGTGGTGAGACCGAGGGATGCGGGAGGGGCGGGGGCGGGGAAGACGCTAGAAGAAGGAGAAAAACGCTGCTGCAACCAACATAAAATGAGGCCCTTTGTAACCTGCCAGCAACAAAACAACAACAAAAAAAAAAAAAGGCGTCTATCAACATTGAATGTAAATGGAAATGGACCCAAGTGTAACCTCCCCGCACAAATAGTCGTAAGTAAGTGAGTGAGTGAGTGAGTGAGTGAGTGAGTGAATGATGATAAAAATGTGCCAGAATGTTGTTAACGTCCCTAGAAAATGAACGAACGAAGATTGATGAGAAACGCGCGATAATATGATGAATGGAAATAATGAACCATGAACATCTCAACAGACATAATTGAAAACCCGATAAACGTTGTAAGGGCAGCGCTGGCTGACCTTCGGCCCTGTGTATTCTGAAACGCCCCCCTTTGAACAACAATGTATACAAAACTGTGCTTAAACTGACACACAATATTTTGAGCGCAACGCAATCTGACTATCAAAGATCCCTGCAAAAGAATGGCCCTGAGTAACATTAAAGTACACCTGTCGGAAATCACTTACCTCACAAAAATCTTCATTACTCGAACTACTGCAATACAGCGAGCACCACTGCTGCCAGCTAAATAAGAGATTCCAAACTACGGAGGGCACTAACTACCGATAGGGATAGTTAGCAAAGTAAAGATGTTTAATAGAGAACAACAAACAATGTATTTACCCTTAATATCATCACCAGTCATAATATATGTAATTTGAAACGTCCGCCATCTCTGTCCTCACATGCACCAGTGCTGGCGGCTCACCCCTAACTGCGCAACGCTACGCGCTGTTCACATCCAGCTATAGCAGTTCATGACAACAACAATGCAAACTAGCCACAGACTGCACACAGCACAGGCAGTGATTTTCACGCGGAGCGCTACGTGGCATTACCAATATAAAAATCTAAACAAACAGCGTACGTACAAATTAGAATAAAAAGAGCAAAAGATCGTTACGTCAAAAAAAAAAAAAAAAAAAACAAAAAAGACAAAAGAGAAAAAACAAACTGCATCTATATGTGCTCTTAACTGTAGATACCTGTACACAGCGTCGTGCAATGAATGCCGGCTCACATTTAATTTTGATTGTTGGAGGAAATGCGTAGGAAATATTATTTAAATGGAAATGAATGGTTGTACTTTAAAAAAGTTTGTTTGGAAACAAAGTATTATTGGGGCATTTTGTTGTGAAGAAAATAGTTACAATTGACATACAGTATTAGATTTGCGCAATGCAGCTTCATTACCTTACCTGTAATAACAGTATGCATCGTCCCGAACGGAGACCAGAGTCGCGAGAAGAGCACGCCGCCGCCCGCTCAGTACAACCGTCCACTCGCTAATACTGTCGACTGACTACTACCTCTCCCGACCCGCCACATATAGATGACAACTGTTCCTGCCGACCCGCTACGTGCTACTAGTGTCGTGTGGCGCAGACTAGCGACGATAAGAAACGCTCTGGTCAGAGATTGTGTCGTGCCTCGCCATCGCTGGTAATGAGTACATACGTGTTTCAGCGCGCGTACCGGAAGACGCAGTGCGGAGCCAGAGACTGTGTTGTCGAGGCCGTCGACGCAGTGCATGTCGGTCGGTCGAGTGCGTGCGGGAGGGCAGAGAGGCAGCGTCGGCACGGAGATGCACGCACGGGGGCTGCGGCGTGGCGCGTTTGCGGTAGGCGCCTTTGGTGGCAACGGCCGGGACAAGCAGCGGTGTATGGTGTGGTGCGGGCCGGACAGGGGCGGAGGAGGAGGAGGAGGCGGCGCGACGATGGCATTGGGGCGGAAACGGGGACGGGGACGGCGACGGCGGATGTTGAGAGGCGTCACGCGCGGACCGACACAGACGCACAGATAGATAGGTAGGAAGAAGAAGAAGGGGCGGCTGGTGAGTGAGTGCAATTTAGGCGGTAGACACAAGAGGTCGGCACGGCATTTGCGTGATGTGGCGTTGTGACGGGGTGTGCTCGCTTGCCTCGTTTTGTTGATGCGCGCAGGAAGATGTGCAGAGCAGCGGCGGGCGGCTCGGCTCGGTTCGGTTTGGCCCGGCGGGCCGCGCTGTTGTCGCGGACGTGAGCGCCCCCTGGCGGGTGGCCGGAGGCGGCGCGGCGTGTTGGACGTGTGGCTGGCGGCAGTGCACAATTGCGAGTGGCTGGCGGTGTGGCGGTTGGCGCGTCGGGCGGCCGAGAGAGAGGAGAGGTATGTGTTTGCGGGCGCCTTTGCTGCGCGGCGTCGTGCAGGGCGGGCGGGCGGGCGCCTGTCGACTGTGTGTGTGTGTGTGTGTGTGTGTGTGTGGCGAATTGGCGGCGTTGTGCTCCGGCCGAAGGCGTCTGGAGAGGAGAGTTGGTCGTGATGTCATGTCGCGCCGTGTCATGTTTGCGAAACGGCTGCCGAGAGGTGTGGTGGTAGCGAGCCGGTCGGTGTCGGTGCGATGGGAATGTGCGTTTGGCGGTTTCGGTGTGCTTTTTGCGGCGTGAGAGTGGGGCGGGCGGGCAGGCTTGCTGTTGTTGGTTCCTTGTGTCTTGTGTGTAGCTTGATGGCAACGTGGAAGGGCGCCGGTTTCGAGCCGTGCGTGTGGTTGTCGACGTTGACTGGTTGGGGTGTGCCGTTGCACGTGCATGTTTGGGTCGTTGGTGTGGTTTTGGCTGGCTGGCTGGCTGGCTGGCTGTGTGTGTGTACGACGGGAAGGGGGAGGCGGCGGTGGATAGTGCAGTAGTTGTGTCGTTGGCACGGGCGTCGGGTGCGGCTGTGCGTAGTGGCGGAAAGGTGTCGGTTGCGGGAAGCGAGGCCGTCGTTGGCGGTGTCGCGTGCCTTCGTGAATCGAGTGGGGGCGGGGAAAGGAGCAGCGTGCCGCTGCGTCGTGGCCGTTAGCCAGAGGCTGTGCTTTGATAGTTTTGTGGACGGTTCGTGCGAGGCGATTTGTTGCCTGCCCTATGTTTGTTTGTTTGTTGTTTTGGAGACGACGACTGGTTGGTGGCGTGCGCGCGAGCGAAGTGGCGGTGTGCGTTTCCCGTGTCGACTGCCGGCCGGCGACAGGTGCGCCGTCGGTGGGGTGGGTGGCCGGCACAAGTAGGGGCGGCGGCGTCGTTGCGGTGTGTTTGTGTTGTCGGCGACAGCTGTTTGTGCGGTGCGTGTGAATGGTGGTGCAAACGTGTGCTGGCGTTGAGGCTGCGACCGCGGCGTGTTGTTGGTTGATGTTGAACAGCGGCTGTGTGCGGTGGTGGTGTTGCCGCACGTGCATCCGGCCCGGCGCGGAAAGCGCAGTTGCGGCGGCCCTTCGGTGCCAGCCACGTCGCGTGAGCGGCGGGTTGCTCTGGTCGACACGTGGTGCTCTGGTTTGTTGTTTGGTGCCCTTTGGCCGGTGGGTGGTCCGTGTGTCTCGGTATCTGGTCGTGGTCGTGCTGCCCGTTTGTCGGCGTTGTCCTGTGGCTTCGCTTTTGTTTTTGCGGCGTGCCGACGACCCGACGCGACCTTTACACCCAAAGTGTGGCGCCCGAAGGTGAACCAACGTCGTAATCCGACCTGGGCGCTTAAGCTCTAAGCCTAAGCTGAGCGAACCGAACCTGTAGCGTTGCGTAGCGTGAGGTGCGGTGAGGTCAGCCTCAGCGCCAAGTAAGCCAAGCTGTCCGGCCGTGAGGTGGGTGGGTAGGTAGGTGCGGCTGCTGCGGCCACCTGACGCCCGACGTGTGTTTGAATGCTTAACCTAAGTTTGAGGCTTAACCTAACCCAAGTGGCCTTAACCTAACCTAACCTAACCTAACCTCTGACGCCCGACGTGTGTTTGAATGCTTAACCTAAGTTTGACGCTTAACCTAACACCGACCCTTAACCTAACCGAGGTGCCCCTAACCTAACCTTAATGTAACGTAACCTAACCTAACCTCTGACGCCTGACGTGTGTTTTGAATGCTTAACCTAACCCAAGTGCCCTTAACCTAACCCACGTCCACCGAACCTAACCGAGACGTGTGAACCTAATGTCTAACTCGTAACGCGTGATGTTGGCTGTCGTGTGTGCTGACGGCAGATTGGGTTGGTCTGTAGTTGCGGATTTCGGGTTTGCCTCGGGCGAGGGGTTGGCTCGTAAGCGGCGAGGGGCGCTCCGGCGGAGCATGTTGCTTTGCAGGCGGCGCCCGTTTTTGCGGCGGGCACAATTGAAATTGTTGGGAAACGAACGAAAGGGCTGTGAATGTTGGCGGGCGAGAGGAGGAGGACGTGGCCCGACGGCTGCGGGCCGATCGGGAAACGGTGGGAGGGCGATGGGGCGGCGGAGGTGCGTTTGCACGGCCGTCATCGCCGCACGCCTCCGCTTGTGTGGCTGTGGCGCCGGCCGCGCTGGCCGGGCTGCCGCGGCGACGGTGCGGGGCTTTTGCCGAAGGTTTGGCCATTGTGGCCGGTCGCCGGCTGGGGCTGTGGGGGCGGCATTTGGGCGTGGGCGGCGATTCTCGGCGGGCCGACCCAGGCTGTAGCGCGCGGTGGCTGCAGTTTGGCCGTGGTTTGCGGCGCTGCCGTGGCGACTGGTTGGCGACTGTGGTGTGGCTGTGTGTAGCCCCATCCTCGGTGGTTTGAAAGGCGCGGGTGGTTGTGGCGCAGGTGTGGGGCTGCTCCGCACAGGCTGTCGGACGTTGGGCGGTAGCAAGCGCGGGAGGCGCGGCGCGGCGGCGCGCAGAGTGGCGGCCGCTCTCTCGGCCGTCCGCGCCCGCCCGCGACACTGGCTGGGCCTGTGCGTCGAGGCGGCTATTCCTCTGCTGTGCGCTCCGCTCGCTGCGTGTCTCCTCTCGCTCTCGCTGCTCGCTGTGTGTTAACGCGCGTCGTCGAAATGGCAGATCAGGCGGCTACGAACGAGACTGCTGCGGCACCCGCCGCCACCGGCACTACGAAGAAGGCAAAGTCTGCGTCGTCTGCGAAGAAGCCGCGCGCCAAGCCTGCGCACCCGCGCACCTCTGAGATGGTGACGGCCGCCATCAAGAGTCTGAAGGAGCGCGGCGGATCGTCGCTGCAGGCGATCAAGAAGTACATTGCCGCGCACTACAAGCTGGACGCGGAGAAGCTGGCGCCGTTTATCAAGAAGTACCTCAAGTCGGCCGTGGTGGCGGGCGAGCTGGTGCAGACGAAGGGGAAGGGCGCGTCCGGCTCTTTCAAGCTTGCCGGCGCCGGCGGCGGGGCGGCTGAGGGCGGCAAGGCTCGTGCTGGCGGTGCCAAGAAGAAGCGCGCCGCTCCGGCCAGCAAGGAGAAGAAGGGCGCCCGTGCGGCCGGCGCAAAGAAGGCTGGTGGCGTGAAGGCGGCGACTGGTCGGAAGGCGGGCGCCGCCAAGAAGGCGTCTGCGGCGTCGGCCGCTCCCGCCGGTGCGAAGAAGGCGGCTGCTGCCAAGCCGGCCAAGGCCAAGTCGCCGTCGAAGGCGAAGAAGGCCGCCAAGGTTCCGACGAAGAAGCCGAAGGCGCCGCGCCCGAAGAAGGCGACGACGCCGTCTAAGGCGAAGGCTTCGCCCAAGAAGAAGAAGTAGAGAGGAATGGGAAAGGAAGGGTTGGCGGTTGACTCCGTCGTCCGCACCCCCCGTCCCCGTCGTCTAGTGGCGCGCAACAGACGCGCGGCCCAAAACGGCCCTTCTCAGGGCCATCAAAGCACGTCGGGAAGGTTTTGATTGTCGTGTTTGTGTTGCGGTGTGGTTGTGTCGTCTGGCGTTTCTGTATGCCCGTGTGTGGATACTGTTTGCGTGCCGTGGTGGTTGGATTGCGGGGGGGGGGTCGGTGGCGGGTGCGGGCGGCGGTAGCGGTTTTGTCGTTGCGGTTGATTGTCGCCGTTTTTTTTTTTTGGTCGCGGCCGGCCGACGGTTGGTTTTGTGTCATGTTGTTTGAATACTTTGGTTGGCCTGCCTGCCGTCTTCTCGGATGTGTCTTGTCTTGTGTGTGTGTTCTTGCAACGGGGGCGGGGGACGTTGAGATGTGGAAAGGGTCGGTGGCGTTGGACGTGCCTGGCTTTTTGTTTCGTTTTCTTTTCGAAACGAAGCGGCGGCCGGCCGTGTGGTTGACGGCGTCGGCCGATGGGTATTGTGCGCTTTGAGCGCCGCGCCGGGGAGGCATGATGTTGATTGTTGCGCGCGCCAGCAAGCTGGCAGGGGAGAGCGGCTGTGGCGGACGGACGGGAAGTGGAAGTGGTGTTTTGTCTTTGGTTCTGTGGTTGTGGGGCGAGAGGCGACCGACAAAGTTTGCTCGCGACGGAGTGATGTTAGTGGCCCTTAAAAGGGCCGTTTTGTTTGTTGCGTGCGTGGGCGGTGCCCAGCGGCTGGCGCGGTGTTTAGGCGCGCTCGCCGCGGATGCGGCGCGCGAGCTGGATGTCCTTGGGCATGATGGTGACGCGCTTGGCGTGGATTGCGCACAGGTTGGTGTCTTCGAAGAGGCCGACGAGGTAGGCCTCGCTGGCCTCCTGCAGGGCCATGACCGCGGAGCTCTGGAAGCGCAGGTCGGTCTTGAAGTCCTGGGCGATCTCGCGCACTAGGCGCTGGAATGGCAGCTTGCGGATGAGCAGCTCTGTGCTCTTCTGGTAGCGCCTGATTTCTCGCAGGGCGACGGTGCCCGGCCTGTAGCGGTGGGGCTTCTTGACGCCGCCGGTGGCGGGCGCGCTCTTCCTCGCCGCCTTGGTGGCGAGCTGTTTGCGCGGCGCCTTTCCGCCGGTGGACTTGCGGGCCGTTTGCTTTGTGCGGGCCATAGCGGTAGCGGTTAGCGGAGCGGCGTGGAGGCGAGCGAGGTGCTGCGTCGGGTGCTGCCTTGACGACACGGGCGCGCGCCAGCCACCGTGGTGCGCTTATATGCCCTCGGTTGCGCGTGGTGGGGGGAGGGCGGGCCAGAGTCTATATAGGGGGGCTGGCGCGTGCGCCGGGCGCAGACCGTAGCCGACTCGCTAGCGCCGGGTGAGGAGCCAGCCGCTGCAGCAGACGCTTTGCTTGCCTTGAGCTTTTTGAGGATTTAGAAGAGATGACTGGCCGCGGCAAGGGAGGAAAGGGGCTCGGCAAGGGTGGCGCCAAGCGGCACCGCAAGGTGTTGCGCGACAACATCCAGGGCATCACGAAGCCCGCGATCCGCCGCCTGGCTCGCAGGGGCGGCGTGAAGCGCATCTCTGGTCTGATCTACGAGGAGACCCGCGGAGTGCTGAAGGTGTTCCTGGAGAACGTGATCCGCGACGCGGTGACGTACACTGAGCACGCCAAGCGCAAGACTGTGACGGCCATGGACGTGGTGTACGCCCTGAAGAGGCAGGGGCGCACCCTGTACGGTTTCGGCGGTTAGGCGCGTCGCAGCCGGTGTGCTGTGCCGCGTTGGCCTTCCCGCGGCCGTGGGAGAGACGAAAACGGCCCTTTTCAGGGCCACCACACTGTTCGGAAATTGAAAAGTGCGAAAGAGTCTGTGTTGTTGCTGCGTGTGTTGCCTGCCTGCCTTGTTTCTTTCATTCTTCATTTCGTTTGCGTTTGACTGACGTGACGTGACTGGGAGAAAGGAAAGGAAGCGGGTCTTGTGGCTGTGTGTGTGTGTGTGTGTGTGTGTGTGTGTGTGTGTGTGTGTGCGTGCGCGCGCGCGCGAGAGAGGGCGTTGTGTGTTTGTTTTGTTTATCGATCGATGGAGACGCCGGGCTGTGTGTTGTTGTTGTTGTTGTTGTTGTTGTTGTGCGAGAGGCGGTGAATATTTGCGTGGTTTTGGCTGTGTGTTTGCGGCGGCGTTGGAGTTGCCGAGGCAAGGCGTGCCCATAGGCGGCCGGATCAGCTGTTTCGTTTGTATGGGGCGCGCGGGAGTGGAGGGCGGTGTGTCGACACGCTCGTTTAACAGTTGGTGATTATTGCTGTCGTTGTCGTTTGGAAGGCGACTGTGCGTGCGTGGAGGTGCTTGAGGCAAACGAAAAACAAAAGAGAAACGTGTGTGTGGCCACACGGGCTGTGGACGACAAGATGGCGGCGGCTCTTCTTGTTGTTCTTCTCTCTTTCCTTTAGTCCTCTACCGTTAGAGGGGGAGTTGGTGGAGGTTATTGTCGCCTGTGGACATTTGCTCCTCTTTTCTGTGTGTTGTTCTTATCTTTGGTAGTGTGCTTTTTCGGACGTTGCTGTTTGTTGAGAGTGATTATGTGTTCTGTTTGTGCTACTGCTGGAGTAGCGACTCGGGTCTTGCACATCTGTCCCTGTGGTGTTCATATTGCCCAAGGGTCAAGACGTAATAGTCATTTTCTGAATTCCGCGCGGTGGCGTAGAACGCTTGTGCCAGGGCGCGGAATCGTGTTGTGGGTGGTTGTAGGCAGGTCTGCCGCGGGGACGTGTAAGGCCCGTCGTAGAGCGCTCTGCTTTGGACCCTTCTGTAGGCGATGCATCGTCGACCTGGCTGCATAGCCCCTATAGAGGGCGCGCATATTTCCAGTATCGCTACCCCTGTTGCGGGGTCGAGGGAACAGGGGTACAGGATCTGCATCCTGGCGTGAGCGTTTGTGCCAAGTTGCCCTATGTGACACTTCGATGTCAGGCGTGACACCGAGGTACCTCGCAGAATATCTGCCCCTGCAATCGTAGCAGTTGGTATGGTCTTCTTGCCGGCGGCGGCTGTGGAAGTGAAGTTAAGTTAAAGTAAAGTAAAGTAAAGCAAAGCGCGGCGAGGACGACTGAAATTTTGCTTTGGACGTAGGTTTGTGTGGTGGCCCTGAAAAGGGCCGATTGTTGTGAGCCGAGCCGGGCCGGCAAAGCGCGTTGCGTGCAGGGGAGCACGCAGCGCTGCTGGGCGGCGGGTCCGCGTGCCGATTGCCTGGCCTCTCTGTTTAGGCCTTCTTCTCGGTCTTCTTTGGCAGCAGGACGGCCTGGATGTTGGGCAGGACACCACCCTGTGCGATGGTGACGCCCGACAGGAGCTTGTTGAGCTCCTCGTCGTTGCGGATGGCAAGCTGCAGGTGGCGCGGGATGATGCGCGTCTTCTTGTTGTCGCGGGCCGCGTTTCCGGCCAGCTCGAGCACCTCAGCCGCGAGGTACTCCATGACGGCGGCGAGGTAGACGGGCGCCCCGGCGCCGACGCGCTCGGCGTAGTTTCCCTTGCGCAGGAGGCGGTGGATTCTGCCGACCGGGAACTGGAGCCCGGCCCTGCTTGAGCGGGACTTTGACTTGCCCTTGACTTTGCCTCCCTTTCCGCGTCCGGACATGGCGATGCGCTGTGGTGTAAAAAAACGAGACGAGACGAAGGACGGTGCGAGCCGCAGCGAGTCGAGCAGCGGAGTGGCGGCGCCGCCAGGGGTGGGGGTCCTTTATGCTCTCGGGTGCGGCGGCCGGTTGCGCTCGCGGCCCATTGGTCGGCGGCCGCAACGGGGCGAGCTGGTAAAGGTGCGGCGGCGGGGCGCGCTGGGTGCCACTGTGTGGGGAGACGCTGACTAGAGCGGAGCGCTTGCTGCTGGTGTTGCTGCCGTACGTTCTTGTTTGTTTGCGATGCCGCCCAAGACTAGCGGGAAGGCCGCCAAGAAGGCTGGCAAGGCGCAGAAGAACATTTCGAAGGGCGACAAGAAGAAGAAGCGCAAGAGGAAGGAGAGCTATGCCATCTACATCTACAAGGTGCTGAAGCAGGTGCACCCTGACACGGGCATCTCGTCGAAGGCGATGAGCATCATGAACAGCTTCGTGAACGACATTTTCGAGCGCATCGCGGCCGAGGCGTCTCGCCTGGCGCACTACAACAAGCGCTCGACCATCACGTCCCGCGAGATCCAGACCGCTGTGCGGCTGTTGCTGCCTGGCGAGCTGGCCAAGCACGCCGTGAGCGAGGGCACGAAGGCGGTGACCAAGTACACGAGCTCCAAGTAAGGAGGTGGCTCTGGAATGGAAGGAGATCCTCCGTTGCGAGAGCGGCAAAACGGCCCTTTTCAGGGCCACCAAATGGCCTTTGCGGGAAGGGCGGAATTGTTGTTGTTGTTGTTTTTGTTTTGTTTTGTGTGTGAGTGGGTGGACGGTGGCAATAGCTACCGCTTTGGTTGCGACGCGACGGGGTGGGGTGGCCGATGCGATGAATAATTTGATTGTTTATGGGGCGCGTCGCGTGTCGCGTGTTGCGGGGTGCGGCCACGGTGTGACGTGGAATGGAGGCACGTGCGCACAAGTCGTTGTCTGCGAGGGGGGGGGGGGAAGTGCGATCGGTGATGTGCCCTTTGGATGGAGGTGCCGGTTAGTTACGTGACGGGTGGAAACGACACGCGATTGTTGGGAATGTCAGTGTGTAACGACGGCCGTTTGCGGGTCGGTTTGCACGCCATATATGGCGAGGGTGAAATGTGTCTGTAAATGCAGCGTGGAGGCGTGTGAGTGACGTTTAAATGTGAACGCGCATTGAGACACACCACTGTGTATTGCATTGTACGGGCGACACGCACGATGATATGTACCTTTCCCCCGACTCTGATTTCGATAGTCGTGTCTGACCGACTGTGTCTGCTTGTGTGCGTACGACGCACGCACACCGACGTCGTCATTGAAGATGCATGCTCGCGTGTCCAGTGCAGTACAGTAGAGTAAGCGCGACGCTAGAAGACGACGGTCGCTTTGGCGAATGTGCGTACACGTGTTTGTGTGTATGTCGGTGATGTGGTCCGATCCGTCGCCTCTGGGAAACTGTCGATCGGCGCGGTACACCGGACGTCTTGAACACCCGTCATACCGTCATACCGTCATACCGTTGGTACACCGTCGCGCTGAGAACGGTTACCGAAAGGTGAACGAACCTCTGATCGGTCGAATGTCTGGGCAGAACGTGAGGAGAGAATGGTGGAGGAAAGGACAGAGGGGAAAAAACAAATATATATATAGAGAGAGAGAGAGAGAGAGAGAGAGAGAGAAAACGGAAAAAAAACCAAACAAAACGGAGAAACGCAGTGTAGAGCAACGGAACGTTCCCGTGTCGGAGGTGTATTGTAGCCGCACTGAAATGCGCGTAACGGCGCGGCGGCAAGTGTCTGCCGTGGTGAACGTTACCTTTGACGGCTGAATTGTGCGTTGCGTTGCTTTGCTTTCCCGGATGTGTATGTAACGTAACGTTCGTTGAGATGGTTCTGAGGAAGAATGTACGACAGTGCCCGTGCCGTCTATGTTCGTGTGCAAAGCCATTGTGTGTGTGTGTGTGTGTGTGTGTGTTGTTTTGAGAATTGCGTCCGGGAATGGCGGTGGGCGTGCCCTGCATGTGGCCCGGAAGGCTGTTCGTTTCGCGGTAGTGTGTGGACAGGGGAGGGGCACGCGTAACGCTGCTGGCATGGCATGGCATGGCATTCGGGAGATGGGAGGGGGCAAACGAAGAAAACAAGACGCGGAGGCTATAAAGACGGGGAGGGGCGCGGTGTGGGTGGCTTGCGCTGCGCTCGGCTGGCGCGTGCGGCGTTGTTTTTGTGCAAAAGAAGAGAAAACGAATGGGTTGCCGGGAGGGGGCCGTTGTGGTGTAGCCGCAGACGCGGCTGTCAGTGAACGTGGTGAGACCGAGGGATGCGGGAGGGGCGGGGGCGGGGAAGACGCTAGAAGAAGGAGAAAAACGCTGCTGCAACCAACATAAAATGAGGCCCTTTGCAACCTGCCAGCAACAAAACAACAACAAAAAAAAAAAAAGGCGTCTATCAACATTGAATGTAAATGGAAATGGACCCAAGTGTAACCTCCCCGCACAAATAGTCGTAAGTAAGTGAGTGAGTGAGTGAGTGAGTGAGTGAGTGAGTGAATGATGATAAAAATGTGCCAGAATGTTGTTAACGTCCCTAGAAAATGAACGAACGAAGATTGATGAGAAACGCGCGATAATATGATGAATGGAAATAATGAACCATGAACATCTCAACAGACATAATTGAAAACCCGATAAACGTTGTAAGGGCAGCGCTGGCTGACCTTCGGCCCTGTGTATTCTGAAACGCCCCCCTTTGAACAACAATGTATACAAAACTGTGCTTAAACTGACACACAATATTTTGAGCGCAACGCAATCTGACTATCAAAGATCCCTGCAAAAGAATGGCCCTGAGTAACATTAAAGTACACCTGTCGGAAATCACTTACCTCACAAAAATCTTCATTACTCGAACTACTGCAATACAGCGAGCACCACTGCTGCCAGCTAAATAAGAGATTCCAAACTACGGAGGGCACTAACTACCGATAGGGATAGTTAGCAAAGTAAAGATGTTTAATAGAGAACAACAAACAATGTATTTACCCTTAATATCATCACCAGTCATAATATATGTAATTTGAAACGTCCGCCATCTCTGTCCTCACATGCACCAGTGCTGGCGGCTCACCCCTAACTGCGCAACGCTACGCGCTGTTCACATCCAGCTATAGCAGTTCATGACAACAACAATGCAAACTAGCCACAGACTGCACACAGCACAGGCAGTGATTTTCACGCGGAGCGCTACGTGGCATTACCAATATAAAAATCTAAACAAACAGCGTACGTACAAATTAGAATAAAAAGAGCAAAAGATCGTTACGTCAAAAAAAAAAAAAAAAAAAACAAAAAAGACAAAAGAGAAAAAACAAACTGCATCTATATGTGCTCTTAACTGTAGATACCTGTACACAGCGTCGTGCAATGAATGCCGGCTCACATTTAATTTTGATTGTTGGAGGAAATGCGTAGGAAATATTATTTAAATGGAAATGAATGGTTGTACTTTAAAAAAGTTTGTTTGGAAACAAAGTATTATTGGGGCATTTTGTTGTGAAGAAAATAGTTACAATTGACATACAGTATTAGATTTGCGCAATGCAGCTTCATTACCTTACCTGTAATAACAGTATGCATCGTCCCGAACGGAGACCAGAGTCGCGAGAAGAGCACGCCGCCGCCCGCTCAGTACAACCGTCCACTCGCTAATACTGTCGACTGACTACTACCTCTCCCGACCCGCCACATATAGATGACAACTGTTCCTGCCGACCCGCTACGTGCTACTAGTGTCGTGTGGCGCAGACTAGCGACGATAAGAAACGCTCTGGTCAGAGATTGTGTCGTGCCTCGCCATCGCTGGTAATGAGTACATACGTGTTTCAGCGCGCGTACCGGAAGACGCAGTGCGGAGCCAGAGACTGTGTTGTCGAGGCCGTCGACGCAGTGCATGTCGGTCGGTCGAGTGCGTGCGGGAGGGCAGAGAGGCAGCGTCGGCACGGAGATGCACGCACGGGGGCTGCGGCGTGGCGCGTTTGCGGTAGGCGCCTTTGGTGGCAACGGCCGGGACAAGCAGCGGTGTATGGTGTGGTGCGGGCCGGACAGGGGCGGAGGAGGAGGAGGAGGCGGCGCGACGATGGCATTGGGGCGGAAACGGGGACGGGGACGGCGACGGCGGATGTTGAGAGGCGTCACGCGCGGACCGACACAGACGCACAGATAGATAGGTAGGAAGAAGAAGAAGGGGCGGCTGGTGAGTGAGTGCAATTTAGGCGGTAGACACAAGAGGTCGGCACGGCATTTGCGTGATGTGGCGTTGTGACGGGGTGTGCTCGCTTGCCTCGTTTTGTTGATGCGCGCAGGAAGATGTGCAGAGCAGCGGCGGGCGGCTCGGCTCGGTTCGGTTTGGCCCGGCGGGCCGCGCTGTTGTCGCGGACGTGAGCGCCCCCTGGCGGGTGGCCGGAGGCGGCGCGGCGTGTTGGACGTGTGGCTGGCGGCAGTGCACAATTGCGAGTGGCTGGCGGTGTGGCGGTTGGCGCGTCGGGCGGCCGAGAGAGAGGAGAGGTATGTGTTTGCGGGCGCCTTTGCTGCGCGGCGTCGTGCAGGGCGGGCGGGCGGGCGCCTGTCGACTGTGTGTGTGTGTGTGTGTGTGTGTGTGTGGCGAATTGGCGGCGTTGTGCTCCGGCCGAAGGCGTCTGGAGAGGAGAGTTGGTCGTGATGTCATGTCGCGCCGTGTCATGTTTGCGAAACGGCTGCCGAGAGGTGTGGTGGTAGCGAGCCGGTCGGTGTCGGTGCGATGGGAATGTGCGTTTGGCGGTTTCGGTGTGCTTTTTGCGGCGTGAGAGTGGGGCGGGCGGGCAGGCTTGCTGTTGTTGGTTCCTTGTGTCTTGTGTGTAGCTTGATGGCAACGTGGAAGGGCGCCGGTTTCGAGCCGTGCGTGTGGTTGTCGACGTTGACTGGTTGGGGTGTGCCGTTGCACGTGCATGTTTGGGTCGTTGGTGTGGTTTTGGCTGGCTGGCTGGCTGGCTGGCTGTGTGTGTGTACGACGGGAAGGGGGAGGCGGCGGTGGATAGTGCAGTAGTTGTGTCGTTGGCACGGGCGTCGGGTGCGGCTGTGCGTAGTGGCGGAAAGGTGTCGGTTGCGGGAAGCGAGGCCGTCGTTGGCGGTGTCGCGTGCCTTCGTGAATCGAGTGGGGGCGGGGAAAGGAGCAGCGTGCCGCTGCGTCGTGGCCGTTAGCCAGAGGCTGTGCTTTGATAGTTTTGTGGACGGTTCGTGCGAGGCGATTTGTTGCCTGCCCTATGTTTGTTTGTTTGTTGTTTTGGAGACGACGACTGGTTGGTGGCGTGCGCGCGAGCGAAGTGGCGGTGTGCGTTTCCCGTGTCGACTGCCGGCCGGCGACAGGTGCGCCGTCGGTGGGGTGGGTGGCCGGCACAAGTAGGGGCGGCGGCGTCGTTGCGGTGTGTTTGTGTTGTCGGCGACAGCTGTTTGTGCGGTGCGTGTGAATGGTGGTGCAAACGTGTGCTGGCGTTGAGGCTGCGACCGCGGCGTGTTGTTGGTTGATGTTGAACAGCGGCTGTGTGCGGTGGTGGTGTTGCCGCACGTGCATCCGGCCCGGCGCGGAAAGCGCAGTTGCGGCGGCCCTTCGGTGCCAGCCACGTCGCGTGAGCGGCGGGTTGCTCTGGTCGACACGTGGTGCTCTGGTTTGTTGTTTGGTGCCCTTTGGCCGGTGGGTGGTCCGTGTGTCTCGGTATCTGGTCGTGGTCGTGCTGCCCGTTTGTCGGCGTTGTCCTGTGGCTTCGCTTTTGTTTTTGCGGCGTGCCGACGACCCGACGCGACCTTTACACCCAAAGTGTGGCGCCCGAAGGTGAACCAACGTCGTAATCCGACCTGGGCGCTTAAGCTCTAAGCCTAAGCTGAGCGAACCGAACCTGTAGCGTTGCGTAGCGTGAGGTGCGGTGAGGTCAGCCTCAGCGCCAAGTAAGCCAAGCTGTCCGGCCGTGAGGTGGGTGGGTAGGTAGGTGCGGCTGCTGCGGCCACCTGACGCCCGACGTGTGTTTGAATGCTTAACCTAAGTTTGAGGCTTAACCTAACCCAAGTGGCCTTAACCTAACCTAACCTAACCTAACCTCTGACGCCCGACGTGTGTTTGAATGCTTAACCTAAGTTTGACGCTTAACCTAACACCGACCCTTAACCTAACCGAGGTGCCCCTAACCTAACCTTAATGTAACGTAACCTAACCTAACCTCTGACGCCTGACGTGTGTTTTGAATGCTTAACCTAACCCAAGTGCCCTTAACCTAACCCACGTCCACCGAACCTAACCGAGACGTGTGAACCTAATGTCTAACTCGTAACGCGTGATGTTGGCTGTCGTGTGTGCTGACGGCAGATTGGGTTGGTCTGTAGTTGCGGATTTCGGGTTTGCCTCGGGCGAGGGGTTGGCTCGTAAGCGGCGAGGGGCGCTCCGGCGGAGCATGTTGCTTTGCAGGCGGCGCCCGTTTTTGCGGCGGGCACAATTGAAATTGTTGGGAAACGAACGAAAGGGCTGTGAATGTTGGCGGGCGAGAGGAGGAGGACGTGGCCCGACGGCTGCGGGCCGATCGGGAAACGGTGGGAGGGCGATGGGGCGGCGGAGGTGCGTTTGCACGGCCGTCATCGCCGCACGCCTCCGCTTGTGTGGCTGTGGCGCCGGCCGCGCTGGCCGGGCTGCCGCGGCGACGGTGCGGGGCTTTTGCCGAAGGTTTGGCCATTGTGGCCGGTCGCCGGCTGGGGCTGTGGGGGCGGCATTTGGGCGTGGGCGGCGATTCTCGGCGGGCCGACCCAGGCTGTAGCGCGCGGTGGCTGCAGTTTGGCCGTGGTTTGCGGCGCTGCCGTGGCGACTGGTTGGCGACTGTGGTGTGGCTGTGTGTAGCCCCATCCTCGGTGGTTTGAAAGGCGCGGGTGGTTGTGGCGCAGGTGTGGGGCTGCTCCGCACAGGCTGTCGGACGTTGGGCGGTAGCAAGCGCGGGAGGCGCGGCGCGGCGGCGCGCAGAGTGGCGGCCGCTCTCTCGGCCGTCCGCGCCCGCCCGCGACACTGGCTGGGCCTGTGCGTCGAGGCGGCTATTCCTCTGCTGTGCGCTCCGCTCGCTGCGTGTCTCCTCTCGCTCTCGCTGCTCGCTGTGTGTTAACGCGCGTCGTCGAAATGGCAGATCAGGCGGCTACGAACGAGACTGCTGCGGCACCCGCCGCCACCGGCACTACGAAGAAGGCAAAGTCTGCGTCGTCTGCGAAGAAGCCGCGCGCCAAGCCTGCGCACCCGCGCACCTCTGAGATGGTGACGGCCGCCATCAAGAGTCTGAAGGAGCGCGGCGGATCGTCGCTGCAGGCGATCAAGAAGTACATTGCCGCGCACTACAAGCTGGACGCGGAGAAGCTGGCGCCGTTTATCAAGAAGTACCTCAAGTCGGCCGTGGTGGCGGGCGAGCTGGTGCAGACGAAGGGGAAGGGCGCGTCCGGCTCTTTCAAGCTTGCCGGCGCCGGCGGCGGGGCGGCTGAGGGCGGCAAGGCTCGTGCTGGCGGTGCCAAGAAGAAGCGCGCCGCTCCGGCCAGCAAGGAGAAGAAGGGCGCCCGTGCGGCCGGCGCAAAGAAGGCTGGTGGCGTGAAGGCGGCGACTGGTCGGAAGGCGGGCGCCGCCAAGAAGGCGTCTGCGGCGTCGGCCGCTCCCGCCGGTGCGAAGAAGGCGGCTGCTGCCAAGCCGGCCAAGGCCAAGTCGCCGTCGAAGGCGAAGAAGGCCGCCAAGGTTCCGACGAAGAAGCCGAAGGCGCCGCGCCCGAAGAAGGCGACGACGCCGTCTAAGGCGAAGGCTTCGCCCAAGAAGAAGAAGTAGAGAGGAATGGGAAAGGAAGGGTTGGCGGTTGACTCCGTCGTCCGCACCCCCCGTCCCCGTCGTCTAGTGGCGCGCAACAGACGCGCGGCCCAAAACGGCCCTTCTCAGGGCCATCAAAGCACGTCGGGAAGGTTTTGATTGTCGTGTTTGTGTTGCGGTGTGGTTGTGTCGTCTGGCGTTTCTGTATGCCCGTGTGTGGATACTGTTTGCGTGCCGTGGTGGTTGGATTGCGGGGGGGGGGTCGGTGGCGGGTGCGGGCGGCGGTAGCGGTTTTGTCGTTGCGGTTGATTGTCGCCGTTTTTTTTTTTTTTTTTTTTTTTTTTTTTTTTTTTTTTTTTTTTTTTTTTTTTTGGTCGCGGCCGGCCGACGGTTGGTTTTGTGTCATGTTGTTTGAATACTTTGGTTGGCCTGCCTGCCGTCTTCTCGGATGTGTCTTGTCTTGTGTGTGTGTTCTTGCAACGGGGGCGGGGGACGTTGAGATGTGGAAAGGGTCGGTGGCGTTGGACGTGCCTGGCTTTTTGTTTCGTTTTCTTTTCGAAACGAAGCGGCGGCCGGCCGTGTGGTTGACGGCGTCGGCCGATGGGTATTGTGCGCTTTGAGCGCCGCGCCGGGGAGGCATGATGTTGATTGTTGCGCGCGCCAGCAAGCTGGCAGGGGAGAGCGGCTGTGGCGGACGGACGGGAAGTGGAAGTGGTGTTTTGTCTTTGGTTCTGTGGTTGTGGGGCGAGAGGCGACCGACAAAGTTTGCTCGCGACGGAGTGATGTTAGTGGCCCTTAAAAGGGCCGTTTTGTTTGTTGCGTGCGTGGGCGGTGCCCAGCGGCTGGCGCGGTGTTTAGGCGCGCTCGCCGCGGATGCGGCGCGCGAGCTGGATGTCCTTGGGCATGATGGTGACGCGCTTGGCGTGGATTGCGCACAGGTTGGTGTCTTCGAAGAGGCCGACGAGGTAGGCCTCGCTGGCCTCCTGCAGGGCCATGACCGCGGAGCTCTGGAAGCGCAGGTCGGTCTTGAAGTCCTGGGCGATCTCGCGCACTAGGCGCTGGAATGGCAGCTTGCGGATGAGCAGCTCTGTGCTCTTCTGGTAGCGCCTGATTTCTCGCAGGGCGACGGTGCCCGGCCTGTAGCGGTGGGGCTTCTTGACGCCGCCGGTGGCGGGCGCGCTCTTCCTCGCCGCCTTGGTGGCGAGCTGTTTGCGCGGCGCCTTTCCGCCGGTGGACTTGCGGGCCGTTTGCTTTGTGCGGGCCATAGCGGTAGCGGTTAGCGGAGCGGCGTGGAGGCGAGCGAGGTGCTGCGTCGGGTGCTGCCTTGACGACACGGGCGCGCGCCAGCCACCGTGGTGCGCTTATATGCCCTCGGTTGCGCGTGGTGGGGGGAGGGCGGGCCAGAGTCTATATAGGGGGGCTGGCGCGTGCGCCGGGCGCAGACCGTAGCCGACTCGCTAGCGCCGGGTGAGGAGCCAGCCGCTGCAGCAGACGCTTTGCTTGCCTTGAGCTTTTTGAGGATTTAGAAGAGATGACTGGCCGCGGCAAGGGAGGAAAGGGGCTCGGCAAGGGTGGCGCCAAGCGGCACCGCAAGGTGTTGCGCGACAACATCCAGGGCATCACGAAGCCCGCGATCCGCCGCCTGGCTCGCAGGGGCGGCGTGAAGCGCATCTCTGGTCTGATCTACGAGGAGACCCGCGGAGTGCTGAAGGTGTTCCTGGAGAACGTGATCCGCGACGCGGTGACGTACACTGAGCACGCCAAGCGCAAGACTGTGACGGCCATGGACGTGGTGTACGCCCTGAAGAGGCAGGGGCGCACCCTGTACGGTTTCGGCGGTTAGGCGCGTCGCAGCCGGTGTGCTGTGCCGCGTTGGCCTTCCCGCGGCCGTGGGAGAGACGAAAACGGCCCTTTTCAGGGCCACCACACTGTTCGGAAATTGAAAAGTGCGAAAGAGTCTGTGTTGTTGCTGCGTGTGTTGCCTGCCTGCCTTGTTTCTTTCATTCTTCATTTCGTTTGCGTTTGACTGACGTGACGTGACTGGGAGAAAGGAAAGGAAGCGGGTCTTGTGGCTGTGTGTGTGTGTGTGTGTGTGTGTGTGTGTGTGTGTGTGTGTGCGTGCGCGCGCGCGCGAGAGAGGGCGTTGTGTGTTTGTTTTGTTTATCGATCGATGGAGACGCCGGGCTGTGTGTTGTTGTTGTTGTTGTTGTTGTTGTTGTGCGAGAGGCGGTGAATATTTGCGTGGTTTTGGCTGTGTGTTTGCGGCGGCGTTGGAGTTGCCGAGGCAAGGCGTGCCCATAGGCGGCCGGATCAGCTGTTTCGTTTGTATGGGGCGCGCGGGAGTGGAGGGCGGTGTGTCGACACGCTCGTTTAACAGTTGGTGATTATTGCTGTCGTTGTCGTTTGGAAGGCGACTGTGCGTGCGTGGAGGTGCTTGAGGCAAACGAAAAACAAAAGAGAAACGTGTGTGTGGCCACACGGGCTGTGGACGACAAGATGGCGGCGGCTCTTCTTGTTGTTCTTCTCTCTTTCCTTTAGTCCTCTACCGTTAGAGGGGGAGTTGGTGGAGGTTATTGTCGCCTGTGGACATTTGCTCCTCTTTTCTGTGTGTTGTTCTTATCTTTGGTAGTGTGCTTTTTCGGACGTTGCTGTTTGTTGAGAGTGATTATGTGTTCTGTTTGTGCTACTGCTGGAGTAGCGACTCGGGTCTTGCACATCTGTCCCTGTGGTGTTCATATTGCCCAAGGGTCAAGACGTAATAGTCATTTTCTGAATTCCGCGCGGTGGCGTAGAACGCTTGTGCCAGGGCGCGGAATCGTGTTGTGGGTGGTTGTAGGCAGGTCTGCCGCGGGGACGTGTAAGGCCCGTCGTAGAGCGCTCTGCTTTGGACCCTTCTGTAGGCGATGCATCGTCGACCTGGCTGCATAGCCCCTATAGAGGGCGCGCATATTTCCAGTATCGCTACCCCTGTTGCGGGGTCGAGGGAACAGGGGTACAGGATCTGCATCCTGGCGTGAGCGTTTGTGCCAAGTTGCCCTATGTGACACTTCGATGTCAGGCGTGACACCGAGGTACCTCGCAGAATATCTGCCCCTGCAATCGTAGCAGTTGGTATGGTCTTCTTGCCGGCGGCGGCTGTGGAAGTGAAGTTAAGTTAAAGTAAAGTAAAGTAAAGCAAAGCGCGGCGAGGACGACTGAAATTTTGCTTTGGACGTAGGTTTGTGTGGTGGCCCTGAAAAGGGCCGATTGTTGTGAGCCGAGCCGGGCCGGCAAAGCGCGTTGCGTGCAGGGGAGCACGCAGCGCTGCTGGGCGGCGGGTCCGCGTGCCGATTGCCTGGCCTCTCTGTTTAGGCCTTCTTCTCGGTCTTCTTTGGCAGCAGGACGGCCTGGATGTTGGGCAGGACACCACCCTGTGCGATGGTGACGCCCGACAGGAGCTTGTTGAGCTCCTCGTCGTTGCGGATGGCAAGCTGCAGGTGGCGCGGGATGATGCGCGTCTTCTTGTTGTCGCGGGCCGCGTTTCCGGCCAGCTCGAGCACCTCAGCCGCGAGGTACTCCATGACGGCGGCGAGGTAGACGGGCGCCCCGGCGCCGACGCGCTCGGCGTAGTTTCCCTTGCGCAGGAGGCGGTGGATTCTGCCGACCGGGAACTGGAGCCCGGCCCTGCTTGAGCGGGACTTTGACTTGCCCTTGACTTTGCCTCCCTTTCCGCGTCCGGACATGGCGATGCGCTGTGGTGTAAAAAAACGAGACGAGACGAAGGACGGTGCGAGCCGCAGCGAGTCGAGCAGCGGAGTGGCGGCGCCGCCAGGGGTGGGGGTCCTTTATGCTCTCGGGTGCGGCGGCCGGTTGCGCTCGCGGCCCATTGGTCGGCGGCCGCAACGGGGCGAGCTGGTAAAGGTGCGGCGGCGGGGCGCGCTGGGTGCCGGCCGTGCCATTCCGTGCTGAGACGCCGACTCGCTTGGACGCTCGTGTGCTTGCCGCTGTCTTTGTGCGATACGCCGAGATTCGACGTGGGTAATCCTCCGAGGCTGCCACTGCTCACCGAGTATGTAGCCAGCAAAATTGTCGTGTTATTCCCACTGCCACGACATCACGCGGCGGGGCATCCTCCCCGCATCCTCCGAGAGTAGGGATTTTTCCGATCCAGGGTCCGTGGCGCTGCCCGGTAACCCGCGGTCGTGTATCATAGGGTCAGCACTGCACTGGACACCCTGCGGTGTTAACGAAGGTGCAACTGGCAGTCATTGCGTGGTGCCTGGTGGTTTTTCCTTGTGCCAGAAGTCTCAACTTGCTGCCCCTGGGCAGTTAAGTACACCAGACCGCTGTGGCGGCCCTTATAAGGGCTACCGCAGCCTAATCATGCCTCAACACAGACAGACACGAAAACACAAACAACACGAGGAAGCAGGCGAACCAGGGTCCACGTCTGCATGCAGTAACAAAAGACAGGCCATGCAGGACGAGGCTGCAGCACTTGCTGCTCCCCTTCCACCCGATGACGCTGAGGAAATGGATGTGGTGACTGTCCCCACTTCAAACAGGTTTGAAGCACTCCCACAAGATGCTTCTGACGCTCCCCGTCCAGGGACGTCTAAACCACAGGTTAAAAAGTTACGTATCCCCCCTATTATAAGCTACCGCACGAAGGATTACATAGACTTCGTGAAGGAAGTAGAGCCCGGGCTCAAAAGCAAAATCCAGTGCGCCTATAGGGGCGACACAGTGAAGTATCAACTCGACAATGCCGAGGACTACCAGCACATCTTAACCAACTTAGCCATTCGTGGTATTCAGTACCACACCTACGACCTGGAGCCGTCAAAGCTCCAGAAAGTCGTAATAAAGAAACTACCCAGCTTTATTGAGCCGGTTGAAATTCATGACGCGCTCAAGGACCTCAACTTCAACGTCCAGAGCGTTATCCAGATGAAAGAATGGAAGGACGTAAACGGTGTGCCAACACTGGTTAAAAAGCCTAACTATATCGCCACCATTGTCAAAGGGCAAAATGCAGGTGAAATCTATAAAGTAAATAGGCTTCTCTACACCACTTGTACTATAGAGTCTTACAGGAGGAAGGAAGGGCCACAACAGTGCTACCGGTGCCAGAGGTTTCACCATGGCAGCCGAAACTGCAGGTTGGACCCGCGCTGTGTAAAGTGCGCAGGCCCACACCTCACCTCCCTGTGCAAAAAGCCTAGGGAAGCAGACCCAACATGTGTTCACTGCGAGGGTAAACACCCTGCTAGTTACAAAAAATGCCCCACGTGGATAGCTGTCACGCAATCCATGCAGAACAAACCAAAAGCGGAAGCTGGAAAACCAAATCCAGCCCCTGCTAACAATCCCAGGAATTTCCCCATATTAAACTCGCGCGGACGCGCTCAGCAACAAGGTCAGGCGGCGACTGCCGCGAGGCAGCCTGCTGCTACCCCCTCCACCTCAGCCGCCGCCCCCCACTCCCTCGCCGCAGCGGCGAGGCACACACTGCCGGCCGCCGGCCGCGCGCAGTCGGCCTGGAACCTCCCGCCAGGCAACTCAGCTGCAGCTGACGACACACTGACCCAACTGCAAGGCCTAGCCAGCGTGCTGGGTTCCTTCAACATACCCAAAGTAATCAGCACCATCAAATCAACGGTGGAGCAAGTTCAAGCAGTCCCAGACAAGCTGTCAAAGCTGTTAATAATAGCATCATCTATCTTGTCTTTCTTTGATGGACCGTAATCAAAGAAGATCACTCTTCATAATAAACTGGAATGCCAATGGCATTTCGAACCAGAAGCATACGCTGGAGCACTTTCTCGATGACAATGGTGTCGATATAGCGCTCATATCAGAGACGCACCTGCGCCCAGAACAGACCTTAGCTATAAGAAATTTCAGTATGTATAGGAATGATAGAGTAAACCGCCCTGGAGGAGGCACACTAGTATTAGTTAAAAATAGGTTAGCCCATAGGTTAGTAGACTTGCCCCAACTCGAGAGAGTCGAGGCAAGTGCAGTTGAAATCAAAACAGAACAAGGCCTTGTAATATTAGTTGCAGTCTATCACCCGCCTGGTAGGAACATCCCCACTAACGACATAGATTTACTATTAAACTTAGGCCCCAAAGTCATACTCGGTGGAGACTTGAATGCCAAAAACCGTGCCTGGGGTTGTAGGGTCAGCAACGCCTGCGGTAGGGCACTGCACAACTATATCCTAAACCATAATGAGGTCAGTATCGTCGCCCCCGACGAACCGACCCATTTCCACACAAACGAAACTGTCCGTCCGGACATTTTGGATATATTTGTGACTAAAAACTTCCAATGGGCACTCAACCCAGTAGTGTTCAATGACCTTGACTCTGACCACAACCCCGTAGGCTTAGAGCTAGCCGGTGCCAGACACAAAGGAGCAGACAAGGCCTACTACACGTACGAAACCGACTGGAACGAATACAGGACGCTCGTTGACCTTCACACCACAGAAACTCCTACGCTCAACAACCGAAGGGACATAGAAAATGCCGTGGAGCACTTTACCGACATTTTAAAAGTCTGTAGCAGGCAAACAACCACTAGGACTAGGCACCTGAACAGGCGCCAAGACCTGCCAGAGGAAATACAAGAGCTGCTACGCACTAAACGCCGTTTCAGGAAACGATGGCAGGCCTACAGAGACCCCATCGACAGGCGCATAGCGAGCAGCCTAGCTCAGGAAGTGAGGGTCCACCTGCAAGAGTACAGAAGTGCGCGCTGGGAGCAGACACTTCAGGAAACACATGACAACCCACAGAAATTTTGGCGAATTGTAAAGTCGCGTAAGGAGACGTCTAAATCCATTAAACCGCTCCACGGCGAAAATGGACTCGTCTACGATCCTCCTGAAAAAGCTGAAGCTATGGCAAACTCGCTAGAGCTTCAGTTTCGCGAGAACATAATCGATGACGAAGACGCTGACGAGCACGAAGAGAGAGTTATTCGTACAGTCCCAGGTATCCTGAGAAGACGCCCTGACACCGTATTTGAGCCTGTGTCCTACCAAACAGTCTGCTCGACCATAAACGGGATCGGCAACTCCAAATCCCCAGGCCCCGACGGCATAAAGCCACTACAGCTTAAACACCTCCCCAACTCAGCTTTCCTTTTCCTAACCAACATCCTCAACGCCTGCCTGAAACACAACCACTTCCCATCGGCATGGAAGATAGCCAAAGTCATTACACTTCCTAAACCTGACAAAAATCCTCTCTTTCCCCAGAACTACAGACCCATATCCCTTCTATGCATACTAGGCAAAGTCCTGGAACAACTTATCCTAAAACCACTCCAAAACTTCCTCACCGAAAGAAACATCACCATCCCTGAACAGTTTGGTTTTCGTGCCGGACACAGCACCATATCCCAAGCCACCCGCGTGGTCGAGCAGATCTGCAAGGCTAGGGCTAACAGGCACAGCACGGGGGCTGTCTTCTTAGACATTGAAAAGGCCTTTGACCGCGTCTGGCACGACGGCCTAATCTACAAGCTCCACCAGTATGACTGTCCCCAGCATCTGCTGAAGATCCTCCATTCGTTTTTAAGCAACAGGAAATTCTTTGTTAATATAGATAGATCTAAGAGTAGCATTAAGACCATTGAAGCAGGAGTGCCCCAAGGGTCTGTTCTGGGACCTATTCTGTACAGCATATACACCAATGACATACCGAAGCGGGACAGCACCCATCTAGCCCTCTTTGCAGACGACACAGCCATATATGCCAGCCACCCGAACCCCAATTACATCGTCATGAACATACAAAGGCACCTTGACCAGATCACCCAATGGTGCAACTTTTGGAAAATAAAATTAAATCCAAGCAAGTGCAATTCAATTATGTTCACAACCAGGAGAAGGCCACCCAACCGTCAACTCTCCATCGATGGAAGGGACCTCCCCTGGCGTGACACAGTTAAATACCTTGGTTTAAAAATTGACAACAAGCTGTTATGGAACGCACACATAACCGACGCATGTAATCGGGGTTCGGCTAGGCTGTACCAGCTATACCCATTGCTCAAGGGCAATGGACTGACCACCAAAGTCAAGCTAAAAATTTGGAAGATGGTGGTCCTTCCTACAATTCTATATGGCTGTGAAGTCTGGGGCATGGCCGCAGACACTCACCTGAGAAAAGTTCAAATTGTACAAAATAAGGCCCTTAGGATAATTACAGACGCTCCCTGGTTTGTACCAAACACACTCATACACATAGACACGAACACACCCACAATCACCACAGTCATCCAACAAAGAACACAATCTTTCTACACAAAAGCAGAACACTCACCATATGACACCATCACTACCTTGGGCGCTGACCCACTACATGTTACCTACAAACACCCAAAGAATACACTAACCAGACACTTCAGGTATTAAGACACACCAAAACACTAAACAAAGAAAACAATAATACTCTACAAAACATGTTAAAATTATAACAAAGCCATGCATCAGGAAACCCAAGTTGAGACAGAAGGCATTAAGGCAAAAGCCACAGGACCTTTGAAAACTACATGGGCAGATGCCCAGACATGAGCGACTCCGACTCCGCTGGGTGCCACTGTGTGGGGAGACGCTGACTAGAGCGGAGCGCTTGCTGCTGGTGTTGCTGCCGTACGTTCTTGTTTGTTTGCGATGCCGCCCAAGACTAGCGGGAAGGCCGCCAAGAAGGCTGGCAAGGCGCAGAAGAACATTTCGAAGGGCGACAAGAAGAAGAAGCGCAAGAGGAAGGAGAGCTATGCCATCTACATCTACAAGGTGCTGAAGCAGGTGCACCCTGACACGGGCATCTCGTCGAAGGCGATGAGCATCATGAACAGCTTCGTGAACGACATTTTCGAGCGCATCGCGGCCGAGGCGTCTCGCCTGGCGCACTACAACAAGCGCTCGACCATCACGTCCCGCGAGATCCAGACCGCTGTGCGGCTGTTGCTGCCTGGCGAGCTGGCCAAGCACGCCGTGAGCGAGGGCACGAAGGCGGTGACCAAGTACACGAGCTCCAAGTAAGGAGGTGGCTCTGGAATGGAAGGAGATCCTCCGTTGCGAGAGCGGCAAAACGGCCCTTTTCAGGGCCACCAAATGGCCTTTGCGGGAAGGGCGGAATTGTTGTTGTTGTTGTTTTTGTTTTGTTTTGTGTGTGAGTGGGTGGACGGTGGCAATAGCTACCGCTTTGGTTGCGACGCGACGGGGTGGGGTGGCCGATGCGATGAATAATTTGATTGTTTATGGGGCGCGTCGCGTGTCGCGTGTTGCGGGGTGCGGCCACGGTGTGACGTGGAATGGAGGCACGTGCGCACAAGTCGTTGTCTGCGAGGGGGGGGGGGGGAAGTGCGATCGGTGATGTGCCCTTTGGATGGAGGTGCCGGTTAGTTACGTGACGGGTGGAAACGACACGCGATTGTTGGGAATGTCAGTGTGTAACGACGGCCGTTTGCGGGTCGGTTTGCACGCCATATATGGCGAGGGTGAAATGTGTCTGTAAATGCAGCGTGGAGGCGTGTGAGTGACGTTTAAATGTGAACGCGCATTGAGACACACCACTGTGTATTGCATTGTACGGGCGACACGCACGATGATATGTACCTTTCCCCCGACTCTGATTTCGATAGTCGTGTCTGACCGACTGTGTCTGCTTGTGTGCGTACGACGCACGCACACCGACGTCGTCATTGAAGATGCATGCTCGCGTGTCCAGTGCAGTACAGTAGAGTAAGCGCGACGCTAGAAGACGACGGTCGCTTTGGCGAATGTGCGTACACGTGTTTGTGTGTATGTCGGTGATGTGGTCCGATCCGTCGCCTCTGGGAAACTGTCGATCGGCGCGGTACACCGGACGTCTTGAACACCCGTCATACCGTCATACCGTCATACCGTTGGTACACCGTCGCGCTGAGAACGGTTACCGAAAGGTGAACGAACCTCTGATCGGTCGAATGTCTGGGCAGAACGTGAGGAGAGAATGGTGGAGGAAAGGACAGAGGGGAAAAAACAAATATATATATAGAGAGAGAGAGAGAGAGAGAGAGAGAGAGAAAACGGAAAAAAAACCAAACAAAACGGAGAAACGCAGTGTAGAGCAACGGAACGTTCCCGTGTCGGAGGTGTATTGTAGCCGCACTGAAATGCGCGTAACGGCGCGGCGGCAAGTGTCTGCCGTGGTGAACGTTACCTTTGACGGCTGAATTGTGCGTTGCGTTGCTTTGCTTTCCCGGATGTGTATGTAACGTAACGTTCGTTGAGATGGTTCTGAGGAAGAATGTACGACAGTGCCCGTGCCGTCTATGTTCGTGTGCAAAGCCATTGTGTGTGTGTGTGTGTGTGTGTGTGTTGTTTTGAGAATTGCGTCCGGGAATGGCGGTGGGCGTGCCCTGCATGTGGCCCGGAAGGCTGTTCGTTTCGCGGTAGTGTGTGGACAGGGGAGGGGCACGCGTAACGCTGCTGGCATGGCATGGCATGGCATTCGGGAGATGGGAGGGGGCAAACGAAGAAAACAAGACGCGGAGGCTATAAAGACGGGGAGGGGCGCGGTGTGGGTGGCTTGCGCTGCGCTCGGCTGGCGCGTGCGGCGTTGTTTTTGTGCAAAAGAAGAGAAAACGAATGGGTTGCCGGGAGGGGGCCGTTGTGGTGTAGCCGCAGACGCGGCTGTCAGTGAACGTGGTGAGACCGAGGGATGCGGGAGGGGCGGGGGCGGGGAAGACGCTAGAAGAAGGAGAAAAACGCTGCTGCAACCAACATAAAATGAGGCCCTTTGTAACCTGCCAGCAACAAAACAACAACAAAAAAAAAAAAAGGCGTCTATCAACATTGAATGTAAATGGAAATGGACCCAAGTGTAACCTCCCCGCACAAATAGTCGTAAGTAAGTGAGTGAGTGAGTGAGTGAGTGAGTGAGTGAGTGAATGATGATAAAAATGTGCCAGAATGTTGTTAACGTCCCTAGAAAATGAACGAACGAAGATTGATGAGAAACGCGCGATAATATGATGAATGGAAATAATGAACCATGAACATCTCAACAGACATAATTGAAAACCCGATAAACGTTGTAAGGGCAGCGCTGGCTGACCTTCGGCCCTGTGTATTCTGAAACGCCCCCCTTTGAACAACAATGTATACAAAACTGTGCTTAAACTGACACACAATATTTTGAGCGCAACGCAATCTGACTATCAAAGATCCCTGCAAAAGAATGGCCCTGAGTAACATTAAAGTACACCTGTCGGAAATCACTTACCTCACAAAAATCTTCATTACTCGAACTACTGCAATACAGCGAGCACCACTGCTGCCAGCTAAATAAGAGATTCCAAACTACGGAGGGCACTAACTACCGATAGGGATAGTTAGCAAAGTAAAGATGTTTAATAGAGAACAACAAACAATGTATTTACCCTTAATATCATCACCAGTCATAATATATGTAATTTGAAACGTCCGCCATCTCTGTCCTCACATGCACCAGTGCTGGCGGCTCACCCCTAACTGCGCAACGCTACGCGCTGTTCACATCCAGCTATAGCAGTTCATGACAACAACAATGCAAACTAGCCACAGACTGCACACAGCACAGGCAGTGATTTTCACGCGGAGCGCTACGTGGCATTACCAATATAAAAATCTAAACAAACAGCGTACGTACAAATTAGAATAAAAAGAGCAAAAGATCGTTACGTCAAAAAAAAAAAAAAAAAAACAAAAAAGACAAAAGAGAAAAAACAAACTGCATCTATATGTGCTCTTAACTGTAGATACCTGTACACAGCGTCGTGCAATGAATGCCGGCTCACATTTAATTTTGATTGTTGGAGGAAATGCGTAGGAAATATTATTTAAATGGAAATGAATGGTTGTACTTTAAAAAAGTTTGTTTGGAAACAAAGTATTATTGGGGCATTTTGTTGTGAAGAAAATAGTTACAATTGACATACAGTATTAGATTTGCGCAATGCAGCTTCATTACCTTACCTGTAATAACAGTATGCATCGTCCCGAACGGAGACCAGAGTCGCGAGAAGAGCACGCCGCCGCCCGCTCAGTACAACCGTCCACTCGCTAATACTGTCGACTGACTACTACCTCTCCCGACCCGCCACATATAGATGACAACTGTTCCTGCCGACCCGCTACGTGCTACTAGTGTCGTGTGGCGCAGACTAGCGACGATAAGAAACGCTCTGGTCAGAGATTGTGTCGTGCCTCGCCATCGCTGGTAATGAGTACATACGTGTTTCAGCGCGCGTACCGGAAGACGCAGTGCGGAGCCAGAGACTGTGTTGTCGAGGCCGTCGACGCAGTGCATGTCGGTCGGTCGAGTGCGTGCGGGAGGGCAGAGAGGCAGCGTCGGCACGGAGATGCACGCACGGGGGCTGCGGCGTGGCGCGTTTGCGGTAGGCGCCTTTGGTGGCAACGGCCGGGACAAGCAGCGGTGTATGGTGTGGTGCGGGCCGGACAGGGGCGGAGGAGGAGGAGGAGGCGGCGCGACGATGGCATTGGGGCGGAAACGGGGACGGGGACGGCGACGGCGGATGTTGAGAGGCGTCACGCGCGGACCGACACAGACGCACAGATAGATAGGTAGGAAGAAGAAGAAGGGGCGGCTGGTGAGTGAGTGCAATTTAGGCGGTAGACACAAGAGGTCGGCACGGCATTTGCGTGATGTGGCGTTGTGACGGGGTGTGCTCGCTTGCCTCGTTTTGTTGATGCGCGCAGGAAGATGTGCAGAGCAGCGGCGGGCGGCTCGGCTCGGTTCGGTTTGGCCCGGCGGGCCGCGCTGTTGTCGCGGACGTGAGCGCCCCCTGGCGGGTGGCCGGAGGCGGCGCGGCGTGTTGGACGTGTGGCTGGCGGCAGTGCACAATTGCGAGTGGCTGGCGGTGTGGCGGTTGGCGCGTCGGGCGGCCGAGAGAGAGGAGAGGTATGTGTTTGCGGGCGCCTTTGCTGCGCGGCGTCGTGCAGGGCGGGCGGGCGGGCGCCTGTCGACTGTGTGTGTGTGTGTGTGTGTGTGTGTGTGGCGAATTGGCGGCGTTGTGCTCCGGCCGAAGGCGTCTGGAGAGGAGAGTTGGTCGTGATGTCATGTCGCGCCGTGTCATGTTTGCGAAACGGCTGCCGAGAGGTGTGGTGGTAGCGAGCCGGTCGGTGTCGGTGCGATGGGAATGTGCGTTTGGCGGTTTCGGTGTGCTTTTTGCGGCGTGAGAGTGGGGCGGGCGGGCAGGCTTGCTGTTGTTGGTTCCTTGTGTCTTGTGTGTAGCTTGATGGCAACGTGGAAGGGCGCCGGTTTCGAGCCGTGCGTGTGGTTGTCGACGTTGACTGGTTGGGGTGTGCCGTTGCACGTGCATGTTTGGGTCGTTGGTGTGGTTTTGGCTGGCTGGCTGGCTGGCTGGCTGTGTGTGTGTACGACGGGAAGGGGGAGGCGGCGGTGGATAGTGCAGTAGTTGTGTCGTTGGCACGGGCGTCGGGTGCGGCTGTGCGTAGTGGCGGAAAGGTGTCGGTTGCGGGAAGCGAGGCCGTCGTTGGCGGTGTCGCGTGCCTTCGTGAATCGAGTGGGGGCGGGGAAAGGAGCAGCGTGCCGCTGCGTCGTGGCCGTTAGCCAGAGGCTGTGCTTTGATAGTTTTGTGGACGGTTCGTGCGAGGCGATTTGTTGCCTGCCCTATGTTTGTTTGTTTGTTGTTTTGGAGACGACGACTGGTTGGTGGCGTGCGCGCGAGCGAAGTGGCGGTGTGCGTTTCCCGTGTCGACTGCCGGCCGGCGACAGGTGCGCCGTCGGTGGGGTGGGTGGCCGGCACAAGTAGGGGCGGCGGCGTCGTTGCGGTGTGTTTGTGTTGTCGGCGACAGCTGTTTGTGCGGTGCGTGTGAATGGTGGTGCAAACGTGTGCTGGCGTTGAGGCTGCGACCGCGGCGTGTTGTTGGTTGATGTTGAACAGCGGCTGTGTGCGGTGGTGGTGTTGCCGCACGTGCATCCGGCCCGGCGCGGAAAGCGCAGTTGCGGCGGCCCTTCGGTGCCAGCCACGTCGCGTGAGCGGCGGGTTGCTCTGGTCGACACGTGGTGCTCTGGTTTGTTGTTTGGTGCCCTTTGGCCGGTGGGTGGTCCGTGTGTCTCGGTATCTGGTCGTGGTCGTGCTGCCCGTTTGTCGGCGTTGTCCTGTGGCTTCGCTTTTGTTTTTGCGGCGTGCCGACGACCCGACGCGACCTTTACACCCAAAGTGTGGCGCCCGAAGGTGAACCAACGTCGTAATCCGACCTGGGCGCTTAAGCTCTAAGCCTAAGCTGAGCGAACCGAACCTGTAGCGTTGCGTAGCGTGAGGTGCGGTGAGGTCAGCCTCAGCGCCAAGTAAGCCAAGCTGTCCGGCCGTGAGGTGGGTGGGTAGGTAGGTGCGGCTGCTGCGGCCACCTGACGCCCGACGTGTGTTTGAATGCTTAACCTAAGTTTGAGGCTTAACCTAACCCAAGTGGCCTTAACCTAACCTAACCTAACCTAACCTCTGACGCCCGACGTGTGTTTGAATGCTTAACCTAAGTTTGACGCTTAACCTAACACCGACCCTTAACCTAACCGAGGTGCCCCTAACCTAACCTTAATGTAACGTAACCTAACCTAACCTCTGACGCCTGACGTGTGTTTTGAATGCTTAACCTAACCCAAGTGCCCTTAACCTAACCCACGTCCACCGAACCTAACCGAGACGTGTGAACCTAATGTCTAACTCGTAACGCGTGATGTTGGCTGTCGTGTGTGCTGACGGCAGATTGGGTTGGTCTGTAGTTGCGGATTTCGGGTTTGCCTCGGGCGAGGGGTTGGCTCGTAAGCGGCGAGGGGCGCTCCGGCGGAGCATGTTGCTTTGCAGGCGGCGCCCGTTTTTGCGGCGGGCACAATTGAAATTGTTGGGAAACGAACGAAAGGGCTGTGAATGTTGGCGGGCGAGAGGAGGAGGACGTGGCCCGACGGCTGCGGGCCGATCGGGAAACGGTGGGAGGGCGATGGGGCGGCGGAGGTGCGTTTGCACGGCCGTCATCGCCGCACGCCTCCGCTTGTGTGGCTGTGGCGCCGGCCGCGCTGGCCGGGCTGCCGCGGCGACGGTGCGGGGCTTTTGCCGAAGGTTTGGCCATTGTGGCCGGTCGCCGGCTGGGGCTGTGGGGGCGGCATTTGGGCGTGGGCGGCGATTCTCGGCGGGCCGACCCAGGCTGTAGCGCGCGGTGGCTGCAGTTTGGCCGTGGTTTGCGGCGCTGCCGTGGCGACTGGTTGGCGACTGTGGTGTGGCTGTGTGTAGCCCCATCCTCGGTGGTTTGAAAGGCGCGGGTGGTTGTGGCGCAGGTGTGGGGCTGCTCCGCACAGGCTGTCGGACGTTGGGCGGTAGCAAGCGCGGGAGGCGCGGCGCGGCGGCGCGCAGAGTGGCGGCCGCTCTCTCGGCCGTCCGCGCCCGCCCGCGACACTGGCTGGGCCTGTGCGTCGAGGCGGCTATTCCTCTGCTGTGCGCTCCGCTCGCTGCGTGTCTCCTCTCGCTCTCGCTGCTCGCTGTGTGTTAACGCGCGTCGTCGAAATGGCAGATCAGGCGGCTACGAACGAGACTGCTGCGGCACCCGCCGCCACCGGCACTACGAAGAAGGCAAAGTCTGCGTCGTCTGCGAAGAAGCCGCGCGCCAAGCCTGCGCACCCGCGCACCTCTGAGATGGTGACGGCCGCCATCAAGAGTCTGAAGGAGCGCGGCGGATCGTCGCTGCAGGCGATCAAGAAGTACATTGCCGCGCACTACAAGCTGGACGCGGAGAAGCTGGCGCCGTTTATCAAGAAGTACCTCAAGTCGGCCGTGGTGGCGGGCGAGCTGGTGCAGACGAAGGGGAAGGGCGCGTCCGGCTCTTTCAAGCTTGCCGGCGCCGGCGGCGGGGCGGCTGAGGGCGGCAAGGCTCGTGCTGGCGGTGCCAAGAAGAAGCGCGCCGCTCCGGCCAGCAAGGAGAAGAAGGGCGCCCGTGCGGCCGGCGCAAAGAAGGCTGGTGGCGTGAAGGCGGCGACTGGTCGGAAGGCGGGCGCCGCCAAGAAGGCGTCTGCGGCGTCGGCCGCTCCCGCCGGTGCGAAGAAGGCGGCTGCTGCCAAGCCGGCCAAGGCCAAGTCGCCGTCGAAGGCGAAGAAGGCCGCCAAGGTTCCGACGAAGAAGCCGAAGGCGCCGCGCCCGAAGAAGGCGACGACGCCGTCTAAGGCGAAGGCTTCGCCCAAGAAGAAGAAGTAGAGAGGAATGGGAAAGGAAGGGTTGGCGGTTGACTCCGTCGTCCGCACCCCCCGTCCCCGTCGTCTAGTGGCGCGCAACAGACGCGCGGCCCAAAACGGCCCTTCTCAGGGCCATCAAAGCACGTCGGGAAGGTTTTGATTGTCGTGTTTGTGTTGCGGTGTGGTTGTGTCGTCTGGCGTTTCTGTATGCCCGTGTGTGGATACTGTTTGCGTGCCGTGGTGGTTGGATTGCGGGGGGGGGGTCGGTGGCGGGTGCGGGCGGCGGTAGCGGTTTTGTCGTTGCGGTTGATTGTCGCCGTTTTTTTTTTTTGGTCGCGGCCGGCCGACGGTTGGTTTTGTGTCATGTTGTTTGAATACTTTGGTTGGCCTGCCTGCCGTCTTCTCGGATGTGTCTTGTCTTGTGTGTGTGTTCTTGCAACGGGGGCGGGGGACGTTGAGATGTGGAAAGGGTCGGTGGCGTTGGACGTGCCTGGCTTTTTGTTTCGTTTTCTTTTCGAAACGAAGCGGCGGCCGGCCGTGTGGTTGACGGCGTCGGCCGATGGGTATTGTGCGCTTTGAGCGCCGCGCCGGGGAGGCATGATGTTGATTGTTGCGCGCGCCAGCAAGCTGGCAGGGGAGAGCGGCTGTGGCGGACGGACGGGAAGTGGAAGTGGTGTTTTGTCTTTGGTTCTGTGGTTGTGGGGCGAGAGGCGACCGACAAAGTTTGCTCGCGACGGAGTGATGTTAGTGGCCCTTAAAAGGGCCGTTTTGTTTGTTGCGTGCGTGGGCGGTGCCCAGCGGCTGGCGCGGTGTTTAGGCGCGCTCGCCGCGGATGCGGCGCGCGAGCTGGATGTCCTTGGGCATGATGGTGACGCGCTTGGCGTGGATTGCGCACAGGTTGGTGTCTTCGAAGAGGCCGACGAGGTAGGCCTCGCTGGCCTCCTGCAGGGCCATGACCGCGGAGCTCTGGAAGCGCAGGTCGGTCTTGAAGTCCTGGGCGATCTCGCGCACTAGGCGCTGGAATGGCAGCTTGCGGATGAGCAGCTCTGTGCTCTTCTGGTAGCGCCTGATTTCTCGCAGGGCGACGGTGCCCGGCCTGTAGCGGTGGGGCTTCTTGACGCCGCCGGTGGCGGGCGCGCTCTTCCTCTTGGTGGCGAGCTGTTTGCGCGGCGCCTTTCCGCCGGTGGACTTGCGGGCCGTTTGCTTTGTGCGGGCCATAGCGGTAGCGGTTAGCGGAGCGGCGTGGAGGCGAGCGAGGTGCTGCGTCGGGTGCTGCCTTGACGACACGGGCGCGCGCCAGCCACCGTGGTGCGCTTATATGCCCTCGGTTGCGCGTGGTGGGGGGAGGGCGGGCCAGAGTCTATATAGGGGGGCTGGCGCGTGCGCCGGGCGCAGACCGTAGCCGACTCGCTAGCGCCGGGTGAGGAGCCAGCCGCTGCAGCAGACGCTTTGCTTGCCTTGAGCTTTTTGAGGATTTAGAAGAGATGACTGGCCGCGGCAAGGGAGGAAAGGGGCTCGGCAAGGGTGGCGCCAAGCGGCACCGCAAGGTGTTGCGCGACAACATCCAGGGCATCACGAAGCCCGCGATCCGCCGCCTGGCTCGCAGGGGCGGCGTGAAGCGCATCTCTGGTCTGATCTACGAGGAGACCCGCGGAGTGCTGAAGGTGTTCCTGGAGAACGTGATCCGCGACGCGGTGACGTACACTGAGCACGCCAAGCGCAAGACTGTGACGGCCATGGACGTGGTGTACGCCCTGAAGAGGCAGGGGCGCACCCTGTACGGTTTCGGCGGTTAGGCGCGTCGCAGCCGGTGTGCTGTGCCGCGTTGGCCTTCCCGCGGCCGTGGGAGAGACGAAAACGGCCCTTTTCAGGGCCACCACACTGTTCGGAAATTGAAAAGTGCGAAAGAGTCTGTGTTGTTGCTGCGTGTGTTGCCTGCCTGCCTTGTTTCTTTCATTCTTCATTTCGTTTGCGTTTGACTGACGTGACGTGACTGGGAGAAAGGAAAGGAAGCGGGTCTTGTGGCTGTGTGTGTGTGTGTGTGTGTGTGTGTGTGTGTGTGTGTGTGTGTGCGTGCGCGCGCGCGCGAGAGAGGGCGTGTGTGTGTGTTTGTTTTGTTTATCGATCGATGGAGACGCCGGGCTGTGTGTTGTTGTTGTTGTTGTTGTTGTTGTTGTGCGAGAGGCGGTGAATATTTGCGTGGTTTTGGCTGTGTGTTTGCGGCGGCGTTGGAGTTGCCGAGGCAAGGCGTGCCCATAGGCGGCCGGATCAGCTGTTTCGTTTGTATGGGGCGCGCGGGAGTGGAGGGCGGTGTGTCGACACGCTCGTTTAACAGTTGGTGATTATTGCTGTCGTTGTCGTTTGGAAGGCGACTGTGCGTGCGTGGAGGTGCTTGAGGCAAACGAAAAACAAAAGAGAAACGTGTGTGTGGCCACACGGGCTGTGGACGACAAGATGGCGGCGGCTCTTCTTGTTGTTCTTCTCTCTTTCCTTTAGTCCTCTACCGTTAGAGGGGGAGTTGGTGGAGGTTATTGTCGCCTGTGGACATTTGCTCCTCTTTTCTGTGTGTTGTTCTTATCTTTGGTAGTGTGCTTTTTCGGACGTTGCTGTTTGTTGAGAGTGATTATGTGTTCTGTTTGTGCTACTGCTGGAGTAGCGACTCGGGTCTTGCACATCTGTCCCTGTGGTGTTCATATTGCCCAAGGGTCAAGACGTAATAGTCATTTTCTGAATTCCCGCGGTGGCGTAGAACGCTTGTGCCAGGGCGCGGAATCGTGTTGTGGGTGGTTGTAGGCAGGTCTGCCGCGGGGACGTGTAAGGCCCGTCGTAGAGCGCTCTGCTTTGGACCCTTCTGTAGGCGATGCATCGTCGACCTGGCTGCATAGCCCCTATAGAGGGCGCGCATATTTCCAGTATCGCTACCCCTGTTGCGGGGTCGAGGGAACAGGGGTACAGGATCTGCATCCTGGCGTGAGCGTTTGTGCCAAGTTGCCCTATGTGACACTTCGATGTCAGGCGTGACACCGAGGTACCTCGCAGAATATCTGCCCCTGCAATCGTAGCAGTTGGTATGGTCTTCTTGCCGGCGGCGGCTGTGGAAGTGAAGTTAAGTTAAAGTAAAGTAAAGTAAAGCAAAGCGCGGCGAGGACGACTGAAATTTTGCTTTGGACGTAGGTTTGTGTGGTGGCCCTGAAAAGGGCCGATTGTTGTGAGCCGAGCCGGGCCGGCAAAGCGCGTTGCGTGCAGGGGAGCACGCAGCGCTGCTGGGCGGCGGGTCCGCGTGCCGATTGCCTGGCCTCTCTGTTTAGGCCTTCTTCTCGGTCTTCTTTGGCAGCAGGACGGCCTGGATGTTGGGCAGGACACCACCCTGTGCGATGGTGACGCCCGACAGGAGCTTGTTGAGCTCCTCGTCGTTGCGGATGGCAAGCTGCAGGTGGCGCGGGATGATGCGCGTCTTCTTGTTGTCGCGGGCCGCGTTTCCGGCCAGCTCGAGCACCTCAGCCGCGAGGTACTCCATGACGGCGGCGAGGTAGACGGGCGCCCCGGCGCCGACGCGCTCGGCGTAGTTTCCCTTGCGCAGGAGGCGGTGGATTCTGCCGACCGGGAACTGGAGCCCGGCCCTGCTTGAGCGGGACTTTGACTTGCCCTTGACTTTGCCTCCCTTTCCGCGTCCGGACATGGCGATGCGCTGTGGTGTAAAAAAACGAGACGAGACGAAGGACGGTGCGAGCCGCAGCGAGTCGAGCAGCGGAGTGGCGGCGCCGCCAGGGGTGGGGGTCCTTTATGCTCTCGGGTGCGGCGGCCGGTTGCGCTCGCGGCCCATTGGTCGGCGGCCGCAACGGGGCGAGCTGGTAAAGGTGCGGCGGCGGGGCGCGCTGGGTGCCACTGTGTGGGGAGACGCTGACTAGAGCGGAGCGCTTGCTGCTGGTGTTGCTGCCGTACGTTCTTGTTTGTTTGCGATGCCGCCCAAGACTAGCGGGAAGGCCGCCAAGAAGGCTGGCAAGGCGCAGAAGAACATTTCGAAGGGCGACAAGAAGAAGAAGCGCAAGAGGAAGGAGAGCTATGCCATCTACATCTACAAGGTGCTGAAGCAGGTGCACCCTGACACGGGCATCTCGTCGAAGGCGATGAGCATCATGAACAGCTTCGTGAACGACATTTTCGAGCGCATCGCGGCCGAGGCGTCTCGCCTGGCGCACTACAACAAGCGCTCGACCATCACGTCCCGCGAGATCCAGACCGCTGTGCGGCTGTTGCTGCCTGGCGAGCTGGCCAAGCACGCCGTGAGCGAGGGCACGAAGGCGGTGACCAAGTACACGAGCTCCAAGTAAGGAGGTGGCTCTGGAATGGAAGGAGATCCTCCGTTGCGAGAGCGGCAAAACGGCCCTTTTCAGGGCCACCAAATGGCCTTTGCGGGAAGGGCGGAATTGTTGTTGTTGTTGTTTTTGTTTTGTTTTGTGTGTGAGTGGGTGGACGGTGGCAATAGCTACCGCTTTGGTTGCGACGCGACGGGGTGGGGTGGCCGATGCGATGAATAATTTGATTGTTTATGGGGCGCGTCGCGTGTCGCGTGTTGCGGGGTGCGGCCACGGTGTGACGTGGAATGGAGGCACGTGCGCACAAGTCGTTGTCTGCGAGGGGGGGGGGGGGAAGTGCGATCGGTGATGTGCCCTTTGGATGGAGGTGCCGGTTAGTTACGTGACGGGTGGAAACGACACGCGATTGTTGGGAATGTCAGTGTGTAACGACGGCCGTTTGCGGGTCGGTTTGCACGCCATATATGGCGAGGGTGAAATGTGTCTGTAAATGCAGCGTGGAGGCGTGTGAGTGACGTTTAAATGTGAACGCGCATTGAGACACACCACTGTGTATTGCATTGTACGGGCGACACGCACGATGATATGTACCTTTCCCCCGACTCTGATTTCGATAGTCGTGTCTGACCGACTGTGTCTGCTTGTGTGCGTACGACGCACGCACACCGACGTCGTCATTGAAGATGCATGCTCGCGTGTCCAGTGCAGTACAGTAGAGTAAGCGCGACGCTAGAAGACGACGGTCGCTTTGGCGAATGTGCGTACACGTGTTTGTGTGTATGTCGGTGATGTGGTCCGATCCGTCGCCTCTGGGAAACTGTCGATCGGCGCGGTACACCGGACGTCTTGAACACCCGTCATACCGTCATACCGTCATACCGTTGGTACACCGTCGCGCTGAGAACGGTTACCGAAAGGTGAACGAACCTCTGATCGGTCGAATGTCTGGGCAGAACGTGAGGAGAGAATGGTGGAGGAAAGGACAGAGGGGAAAAAACAAATATATATATAGAGAGAGAGAGAGAGAGAGAGAGAGAGAGAGAGAGAGAACGGAAAAAAAACCAAACAAAACGGAGAAACGCAGTGTAGAGCAACGGAACGTTCCCGTGTCGGAGGTGTATTGTAGCCGCACTGAAATGCGCGTAACGGCGCGGCGGCAAGTGTCTGCCGTGGTGAACGTTACCTTTGACGGCTGAATTGTGCGTTGCGTTGCTTTGCTTTCCCGGATGTGTATGTAACGTAACGTTCGTTGAGATGGTTCTGAGGAAGAATGTACGACAGTGCCCGTGCCGTCTATGTTCGTGTGCAAAGCCATTGTGTGTGTGTGTGTGTGTGTGTGTGTTGTTTTGAGAATTGCGTCCGGGAATGGCGGTGGGCGTGCCCTGCATGTGGCCCGGAAGGCTGTTCGTTTCGCGGTAGTGTGTGGACAGGGGAGGGGCACGCGTAACGCTGCTGGCATGGCATGGCATGGCATTCGGGAGATGGGAGGGGGCAAACGAAGAAAACAAGACGCGGAGGCTATAAAGACGGGGAGGGGCGCGGTGTGGGTGGCTTGCGCTGCGCTCGGCTGGCGCGTGCGGCGTTGTTTTTGTGCAAAAGAAGAGAAAACGAATGGGTTGCCGGGAGGGGGCCGTTGTGGTGTAGCCGCAGACGCGGCTGTCAGTGAACGTGGTGAGACCGAGGGATGCGGGAGGGGCGGGGGCGGGGAAGACGCTAGAAGAAGGAGAAAAACGCTGCTGCAACCAACATAAAATGAGGCCCTTTGTAACCTGCCAGCAACAAAACAACAACAAAAAAAAAAAAAGGCGTCTATCAACATTGAATGTAAATGGAAATGGACCCAAGTGTAACCTCCCCGCACAAATAGTCGTAAGTAAGTGAGTGAGTGAGTGAGTGAGTGAGTGAGTGAGTGAATGATGATAAAAATGTGCCAGAATGTTGTTAACGTCCCTAGAAAATGAACGAACGAAGATTGATGAGAAACGCGCGATAATATGATGAATGGAAATAATGAACCATGAACATCTCAACAGACATAATTGAAAACCCGATAAACGTTGTAAGGGCAGCGCTGGCTGACCTTCGGCCCTGTGTATTCTGAAACGCCCCCCTTTGAACAACAATGTATACAAAACTGTGCTTAAACTGACACACAATATTTTGAGCGCAACGCAATCTGACTATCAAAGATCCCTGCAAAAGAATGGCCCTGAGTAACATTAAAGTACACCTGTCGGAAATCACTTACCTCACAAAAATCTTCATTACTCGAACTACTGCAATACAGCGAGCACCACTGCTGCCAGCTAAATAAGAGATTCCAAACTACGGAGGGCACTAACTACCGATAGGGATAGTTAGCAAAGTAAAGATGTTTAATAGAGAACAACAAACAATGTATTTACCCTTAATATCATCACCAGTCATAATATATGTAATTTGAAACGTCCGCCATCTCTGTCCTCACATGCACCAGTGCTGGCGGCTCACCCCTAACTGCGCAACGCTACGCGCTGTTCACATCCAGCTATAGCAGTTCATGACAACAACAATGCAAACTAGCCACAGACTGCACACAGCACAGGCAGTGATTTTCACGCGGAGCGCTACGTGGCATTACCAATATAAAAATCTAAACAAACAGCGTACGTACAAATTAGAATAAAAAGAGCAAAAGATCGTTACGTCAAAAAAAAAAAAAAAAAAAACAAAAAAGACAAAAGAGAAAAAACAAACTGCATCTATATGTGCTCTTAACTGTAGATACCTGTACACAGCGTCGTGCAATGAATGCCGGCTCACATTTAATTTTGATTGTTGGAGGAAATGCGTAGGAAATATTATTTAAATGGAAATGAATGGTTGTACTTTAAAAAAGTTTGTTTGGAAACAAAGTATTATTGGGGCATTTTGTTGTGAAGAAAATAGTTACAATTGACATACAGTATTAGATTTGCGCAATGCAGCTTCATTACCTTACCTGTAATAACAGTATGCATCGTCCCGAACGGAGACCAGAGTCGCGAGAAGAGCACGCCGCCGCCCGCTCAGTACAACCGTCCACTCGCTAATACTGTCGACTGACTACTACCTCTCCCGACCCGCCACATATAGATGACAACTGTTCCTGCCGACCCGCTACGTGCTACTAGTGTCGTGTGGCGCAGACTAGCGACGATAAGAAACGCTCTGGTCAGAGATTGTGTCGTGCCTCGCCATCGCTGGTAATGAGTACATACGTGTTTCAGCGCGCGTACCGGAAGACGCAGTGCGGAGCCAGAGACTGTGTTGTCGAGGCCGTCGACGCAGTGCATGTCGGTCGGTCGAGTGCGTGCGGGAGGGCAGAGAGGCAGCGTCGGCACGGAGATGCACGCACGGGGGCTGCGGCGTGGCGCGTTTGCGGTAGGCGCCTTTGGTGGCAACGGCCGGGACAAGCAGCGGTGTATGGTGTGGTGCGGGCCGGACAGGGGCGGAGGAGGAGGAGGAGGCGGCGCGACGATGGCATTGGGGCGGAAACGGGGACGGGGACGGCGACGGCGGATGTTGAGAGGCGTCACGCGCGGACCGACACAGACGCACAGATAGATAGGTAGGAAGAAGAAGAAGGGGCGGCTGGTGAGTGAGTGCAATTTAGGCGGTAGACACAAGAGGTCGGCACGGCATTTGCGTGATGTGGCGTTGTGACGGGGTGTGCTCGCTTGCCTCGTTTTGTTGATGCGCGCAGGAAGATGTGCAGAGCAGCGGCGGGCGGCTCGGCTCGGTTCGGTTTGGCCCGGCGGGCCGCGCTGTTGTCGCGGACGTGAGCGCCCCCTGGCGGGTGGCCGGAGGCGGCGCGGCGTGTTGGACGTGTGGCTGGCGGCAGTGCACAATTGCGAGTGGCTGGCGGTGTGGCGGTTGGCGCGTCGGGCGGCCGAGAGAGAGGAGAGGTATGTGTTTGCGGGCGCCTTTGCTGCGCGGCGTCGTGCAGGGCGGGCGGGCGGGCGCCTGTCGACTGTGTGTGTGTGTGTGTGTGTGTGTGTGTGCGAATTGGCGGCGTTGTGCTCCGGCCGAAGGCGTCTGGAGAGGAGAGTTGGTCGTGATGTCATGTCGCGCCGTGTCATGTTTGCGAAACGGCTGCCGAGAGGTGTGGTGGTAGCGAGCCGGTCGGTGTCGGTGCGATGGGAATGTGCGTTTGGCGGTTTCGGTGTGCTTTTTGCGGCGTGAGAGTGGGGCGGGCGGGCAGGCTTGCTGTTGTTGGTTCCTTGTGTCTTGTGTGTAGCTTGATGGCAACGTGGAAGGGCGCCGGTTTCGAGCCGTGCGTGTGGTTGTCGACGTTGACTGGTTGGGGTGTGCCGTTGCACGTGCATGTTTGGGTCGTTGGTGTGGTTTTGGCTGGCTGGCTGGCTGGCTGGCTGTGTGTGTGTACGACGGGAAGGGGGAGGCGGCGGTGGATAGTGCAGTAGTTGTGTCGTTGGCACGGGCGTCGGGTGCGGCTGTGCGTAGTGGCGGAAAGGTGTCGGTTGCGGGAAGCGAGGCCGTCGTTGGCGGTGTCGCGTGCCTTCGTGAATCGAGTGGGGGCGGGGAAAGGAGCAGCGTGCCGCTGCGTCGTGGCCGTTAGCCAGAGGCTGTGCTTTGATAGTTTTGTGGACGGTTCGTGCGAGGCGATTTGTTGCCTGCCCTATGTTTGTTTGTTTGTTGTTTTGGAGACGACGACTGGTTGGTGGCGTGCGCGCGAGCGAAGTGGCGGTGTGCGTTTCCCGTGTCGACTGCCGGCCGGCGACAGGTGCGCCGTCGGTGGGGTGGGTGGCCGGCACAAGTAGGGGCGGCGGCGTCGTTGCGGTGTGTTTGTGTTGTCGGCGACAGCTGTTTGTGCGGTGCGTGTGAATGGTGGTGCAAACGTGTGCTGGCGTTGAGGCTGCGACCGCGGCGTGTTGTTGGTTGATGTTGAACAGCGGCTGTGTGCGGTGGTGGTGTTGCCGCACGTGCATCCGGCCCGGCGCGGAAAGCGCAGTTGCGGCGGCCCTTCGGTGCCAGCCACGTCGCGTGAGCGGCGGGTTGCTCTGGTCGACACGTGGTGCTCTGGTTTGTTGTTTGGTGCCCTTTGGCCGGTGGGTGGTCCGTGTGTCTCGGTATCTGGTCGTGGTCGTGCTGCCCGTTTGTCGGCGTTGTCCTGTGGCTTCGCTTTTGTTTTTGCGGCGTGCCGACGACCCGACGCGACCTTTACACCCAAAGTGTGGCGCCCGAAGGTGAACCAACGTCGTAATCCGACCTGGGCGCTTAAGCTCTAAGCCTAAGCTGAGCGAACCGAACCTGTAGCGTTGCGTAGCGTGAGGTGCGGTGAGGTCAGCCTCAGCGCCAAGTAAGCCAAGCTGTCCGGCCGTGAGGTGGGTGGGTAGGTAGGTGCGGCTGCTGCGGCCACCTGACGCCCGACGTGTGTTTGAATGCTTAACCTAAGTTTGAGGCTTAACCTAACCCAAGTGGCCTTAACCTAACCTAACCTAACCTAACCTCTGACGCCCGACGTGTGTTTGAATGCTTAACCTAAGTTTGACGCTTAACCTAACACCGACCCTTAACCTAACCGAGGTGCCCCTAACCTAACCTTAATGTAACGTAACCTAACCTAACCTCTGACGCCTGACGTGTGTTTTGAATGCTTAACCTAACCCAAGTGCCCTTAACCTAACCCACGTCCACCGAACCTAACCGAGACGTGTGAACCTAATGTCTAACTCGTAACGCGTGATGTTGGCTGTCGTGTGTGCTGACGGCAGATTGGGTTGGTCTGTAGTTGCGGATTTCGGGTTTGCCTCGGGCGAGGGGTTGGCTCGTAAGCGGCGAGGGGCGCTCCGGCGGAGCATGTTGCTTTGCAGGCGGCGCCCGTTTTTGCGGCGGGCACAATTGAAATTGTTGGGAAACGAACGAAAGGGCTGTGAATGTTGGCGGGCGAGAGGAGGAGGACGTGGCCCGACGGCTGCGGGCCGATCGGGAAACGGTGGGAGGGCGATGGGGCGGCGGAGGTGCGTTTGCACGGCCGTCATCGCCGCACGCCTCCGCTTGTGTGGCTGTGGCGCCGGCCGCGCTGGCCGGGCTGCCGCGGCGACGGTGCGGGGCTTTTGCCGAAGGTTTGGCCATTGTGGCCGGTCGCCGGCTGGGGCTGTGGGGGCGGCATTTGGGCGTGGGCGGCGATTCTCGGCGGGCCGACCCAGGCTGTAGCGCGCGGTGGCTGCAGTTTGGCCGTGGTTTGCGGCGCTGCCGTGGCGACTGGTTGGCGACTGTGGTGTGGCTGTGTGTAGCCCCATCCTCGGTGGTTTGAAAGGCGCGGGTGGTTGTGGCGCAGGTGTGGGGCTGCTCCGCACAGGCTGTCGGACGTTGGGCGGTAGCAAGCGCGGGAGGCGCGGCGCGGCGGCGCGCAGAGTGGCGGCCGCTCTCTCGGCCGTCCGCGCCCGCCCGCGACACTGGCTGGGCCTGTGCGTCGAGGCGGCTATTCCTCTGCTGTGCGCTCCGCTCGCTGCGTGTCTCCTCTCGCTCTCGCTGCTCGCTGTGTGTTAACGCGCGTCGTCGAAATGGCAGATCAGGCGGCTACGAACGAGACTGCTGCGGCACCCGCCGCCACCGGCACTACGAAGAAGGCAAAGTCTGCGTCGTCTGCGAAGAAGCCGCGCGCCAAGCCTGCGCACCCGCGCACCTCTGAGATGGTGACGGCCGCCATCAAGAGTCTGAAGGAGCGCGGCGGATCGTCGCTGCAGGCGATCAAGAAGTACATTGCCGCGCACTACAAGCTGGACGCGGAGAAGCTGGCGCCGTTTATCAAGAAGTACCTCAAGTCGGCCGTGGTGGCGGGCGAGCTGGTGCAGACGAAGGGGAAGGGCGCGTCCGGCTCTTTCAAGCTTGCCGGCGCCGGCGGCGGGGCGGCTGAGGGCGGCAAGGCTCGTGCTGGCGGTGCCAAGAAGAAGCGCGCCGCTCCGGCCAGCAAGGAGAAGAAGGGCGCCCGTGCGGCCGGCGCAAAGAAGGCTGGTGGCGTGAAGGCGGCGACTGGTCGGAAGGCGGGCGCCGCCAAGAAGGCGTCTGCGGCGTCGGCCGCTCCCGCCGGTGCGAAGAAGGCGGCTGCTGCCAAGCCGGCCAAGGCCAAGTCGCCGTCGAAGGCGAAGAAGGCCGCCAAGGTTCCGACGAAGAAGCCGAAGGCGCCGCGCCCGAAGAAGGCGACGACGCCGTCTAAGGCGAAGGCTTCGCCCAAGAAGAAGAAGTAGAGAGGAATGGGAAAGGAAGGGTTGGCGGTTGACTCCGTCGTCCGCACCCCCCGTCCCCGTCGTCTAGTGGCGCGCAACAGACGCGCGGCCCAAAACGGCCCTTCTCAGGGCCATCAAAGCACGTCGGGAAGGTTTTGATTGTCGTGTTTGTGTTGCGGTGTGGTTGTGTCGTCTGGCGTTTCTGTATGCCCGTGTGTGGATACTGTTTGCGTGCCGTGGTGGTTGGATTGCGGGGGGGGGGTCGGTGGCGGGTGCGGGCGGCGGTAGCGGTTTTGTCGTTGCGGTTGATTGTCGCCGTTTTTTTTTTTTGGTCGCGGCCGGCCGACGGTTGGTTTTGTGTCATGTTGTTTGAATACTTTGGTTGGCCTGCCTGCCGTCTTCTCGGATGTGTCTTGTCTTGTGTGTGTGTTCTTGCAACGGGGGCGGGGGACGTTGAGATGTGGAAAGGGTCGGTGGCGTTGGACGTGCCTGGCTTTTTGTTTCGTTTTCTTTTCGAAACGAAGCGGCGGCCGGCCGTGTGGTTGACGGCGTCGGCCGATGGGTATTGTGCGCTTTGAGCGCCGCGCCGGGGAGGCATGATGTTGATTGCGGCCGATGGGTATTGTGCGCTTTGAGCGCCGCGCCGGGGAGGCATGATGTTGATTGTTGCGCGCGCCAGCAAGCTGGCAGGGGAGAGCGGCTGTGGCGGACGGACGGGAAGTGGAAGTGGTGTTTTGTCTTTGGTTCTGTGGTTGTGGGGCGAGAGGCGACCGACAAAGTTTGCTCGCGACGGAGTGATGTTAGTGGCCCTTAAAAGGGCCGTTTTGTTTGTTGCGTGCGTGGGCGGTGCCCAGCGGCTGGCGCGGTGTTTAGGCGCGCTCGCCGCGGATGCGGCGCGCGAGCTGGATGTCCTTGGGCATGATGGTGACGCGCTTGGCGTGGATTGCGCACAGGTTGGTGTCTTCGAAGAGGCCGACGAGGTAGGCCTCGCTGGCCTCCTGCAGGGCCATGACCGCGGAGCTCTGGAAGCGCAGGTCGGTCTTGAAGTCCTGGGCGATCTCGCGCACTAGGCGCTGGAATGGCAGCTTGCGGATGAGCAGCTCTGTGCTCTTCTGGTAGCGCCTGATTTCTCGCAGGGCGACGGTGCCCGGCCTGTAGCGGTGGGGCTTCTTGACGCCGCCGGTGGCGGGCGCGCTCTTCCTCGCCGCCTTGGTGGCGAGCTGTTTGCGCGGCGCCTTTCCGCCGGTGGACTTGCGGGCCGTTTGCTTTGTGCGGGCCATAGCGGTAGCGGTTAGCGGAGCGGCGTGGAGGCGAGCGAGGTGCTGCGTCGGGTGCTGCCTTGACGACACGGGCGCGCGCCAGCCACCGTGGTGCGCTTATATGCCCTCGGTTGCGCGTGGTGGGGGGAGGGCGGGCCAGAGTCTATATAGGGGGGCTGGCGCGTGCGCCGGGCGCAGCCGCAGACCTCAGACCGGCAGACCGGCAGACGCAGACGCAGACAGTCGTCGCTCCGGCAGCGCGCAGAGATGTCGTGGGCACGCCCGGAGTTCCGAGGATCGCTGAGCCGAGCTATGGGTGTGGCGGATCGCCGTTCGGCCGAGCCCGCTCGGTCGACGGCCCCATCCGGCCCCCCAACTATGACGACTGGCGATGTTGGCGTGGCAGACCGCCGTCCGGAGGAGCGTGCTCCCCCGGCGGCCCCGTCTGACCCGCCGCCTACGACGACCCGGCCTACGCACGTGGACCCCGAGTCGGAAGATGATGACGATGTCATCGTCAACATGGCAGACTTCCTGCCCCCGAGGAACAAGAGAAGGACGACGTCCGCCGCTCAACTCGGCGCCAGAAAGGCGACAAAGAAGAGGAGGCAGCCTACTGTCTCCACCACAGGAGGCAGAAAACGTGCCATCCCTGACGACAGCGTGGCAGGCGCCACCTGGACAACCGTTTCGTCCCGACGGGCGGCCAGACCCAGGGCGACGCCTTCCCCGCCTCCCACTTCGACTGCAAACCGTTACGGCGTGCTTGCAGACGACGTGAGGCCAGAGCAGTCATCGTCATCGCAGACGGCGCCCACGACCGCCGCAATGGACGACTGCTCAGACTACGATGGAGAGACGCCCCCCACCACCGGGCGGTCTCATCGACGGCCGCCGCCGATAGTCTTTGAGGTGGCCAAAGACTACAAGCGTTTCCTGCAGCTCGTCAGGCAGTGGACGACTGCCGACTTCACGCTGCGAGCTGCCTCAGGAAACCTTGTGCGGCTGCAGGTCGCAAACTCGCAGGACTACATCAAGGTGACGTCGGAGGCGTCGAACCAGGGCCTGCACTGGTACACGCACGCCGCCGTCCCCGAGAGGCTACTGAAGGTAGTCGTCAAGGGCTTGCCCATGACGGCTGAGCCGGACCTGCTGAAGGAGGAGCTGGCGGACCTTGACTTCCACGTCAGGAACGTGACGCGGGTCAAGTCACACGTCAGCCACAAAGAGTCGCCTTCCCTGCTGGTGATTACCACCGACACACCAGAGAACAGGCGGCTCTTCGAGCTGAAGAAGGTGGCCAACACTTCGGTCACCGCAGAAGGCCTCAAGCAGAAGAGGGGGCTTGTGCAGTGCTTCCGCTGCCAAGGGATGGGACACGTGGCTCGCCACTGTAACTTTCCTGAGGCATGCGTGAAGTGCGCAGGCCCCCATGCAAGTGGGCTCTGCCCACACCCCAGGACGCACGCTCCAAAGTGTGCAAACTGCGGCGGCCCACATGTGGCGAGTTACCGTGGCTGCGATTTCATCAAAGCCGCGATTGCTCGCCAGCGCGGGCTGCCAGCACAGAAGTCTGCCGGCCGCTCCCTCGGCCGTCCGCGCCCAGGCGCAAAACCGGCGAGGCGGCAGGCAACAGCGACGCAGAGGACAGCCGCAGGCGCTACCAACGCTCCCACCGCGGTGGGAAACAGAAGAAGGTGCTTACGCGCCACTAAACGTGTCCGAGAGGGCACCCCTGAAGATGAGCGCGCTTCCCCCCACAAGGGGAAAGTGCGCAAAGAAGACGCCGCAACAACGGGCGGAGGCAGGAGTGGCAACACGACTGCCACCGCCCGCCAGCCAGCTGCGCCAAGGCGAGTCGCTGCACCCGCAGCGAGTGAAGACATACTGGCAGCAGCCGTCTCCGCTCTGACTGTGGCGATCGACAAGGTGGCAAGCCTTGCCGACACGCTGCAGCGAGTTGCAGAGACCTTGCTGACGGCCACACAAGCGGCCGCTAAGCAGCCGCCGCAGTGAGGCGCTCCCTGCGCCGTCCGCGCCGGGAGAAGTGCAGTCGGCCCGCCATGGGCCAACACCGTAGCCCGCACACGCGGGCAACACAGCAGTCAAGAAAACCTGAAAAGGGCAACCTGAAGACAACAAGAACACGAGAAGAACCAAGAAATTCGTCAACGAGATGTCATGGAGGCGATGCAGGGGAAGCCTGCAGACACTCCGTCCTACCAGGGTTGAGGGCGTACCCTGAAGAAGATGCTCTAGCGGCCGGGCGCAGGAGGCACGCAAAGAGTCGTTCGGCGGCCGTTGGAGAGTGCGGACGGAGCGCGCAGGCACGTTGCACACGAGGCAGCAGAAGAAGCCGGCGCGTACGCATCTCTACACGCAGACGAACGAACATGGCTGGACGCAGGAAGGGCAGCAAGATTGCGGCCGCGCTGGAACTCCTGGTCGATGCGATCGGGAAGGACCGCGGACGCAGTCGGCGCCACAAGCGGAAGCAGCGCACTGAGCAGCAATGCTTTAAGTGCCAAAGGATGGGGCACATCGCCAAAGTGTGCAGGGGCACATTAGCGTGTCTGAAGTGTGCCGAGGCACACGACACACGCAACTGTACCAAGCCCCGCGACGCGGCTGCCAAGTGCGTGAATTGCGGCGGTGCCCACGCCGCAAACTCGCGCAGCTGCGCCTACGTGCGGGGCTACAGGAGCAAGATGGCCGCCCCACGCCCTGCAGAGGCACGTGGCGTCGAGACGGACGTCCCACCCCCTCGCTCCAGCGGGGATGGTGGACCATGCCGTCGCGAAGCCACCACAGACGACGCACTGGCTGCCTTCCACACCGCCCTTGCGGCCGAGAGGGCCGCCATGAGGGAGGAACTCGTAGCTGTTCACCGACAGCTGCAACAGCTGCGTGAGGAGCTGCGGGTCCTCAAGAAGACGCCTACCCCCACCGCCAGCTCCAACGCGAGTCGGCGAGCAGGGGTCGACGCCTCCACCCAGACGGAGCCACCAGCGCCGCCAGTTGACGTGACGGGCGGCGTGGAGGCTCCCATGCACATGGAAGTGGAGCAGCCTGCTCTCCCTCCTGACGGGGAGGTCGAGCTGCGGGCACGCGACAACGAGTCGCACACGGAGACAACCTCAGAGGCTGCGGCGGAGACTGAATGCAGGCAACTCCCTGCAGAGATCGACGGGGACGCTGTGCTGAAGTACTTCGCCGCGCATCTTAGCGACAGGACATTCGAGCACCTGGACAAATACTTTCCAGACACACAACTCTACAGGACGCAGACCGCTTCTTCGCAAGTTGAAGAAGCGGTAACCGACGAAGAGCCGCCCCTCCCGCTTCCAGACGAGCGGAGCGTGCAGCCCTTCTTGAAGAAGATCGTGTCGGCGCTGAAGGACGGGTCGTACCCTCACGGGGAAAACCCGTACCCCTTCACGCCGGCGCACGCGAGGCCACCACTCCCGCACCAACCGTGCGACCTCAAGCACATGCGTTGCATGCTGCGTGAGGTCGTATCCAGGAAGGAGCTGAACTTGCTCAACAGCCGCCCCATCTTCACCCCTTCGGACTGGGAACACCTCACCCTGGTCGCAGAGAAGTGGGTGAAGGAGGAGTGGCGCTCCGGCAGGCGTCAGCCTGCCCCAGAGGACCTACCAGCAATAAACTACTTCGCTAATCTAGCGAGGTAGCCAGAGGCCCATTCGATCGAGAGGCCACACTTACGACAACCCAGATGTTAATGGAGGAATAGCAGCACCGCTGCTTAGCCTCCCCATTCTCCGGACAGAGGATGTCCGTGATTCAAGCGACTGCGACTGCGACTGCGCCGGGCGCAGACCGTAGCCGACTCGCTAGCGCCGGGTGAGGAGCCAGCCGCTGCAGCAGACGCTTTGCTTGCCTTGAGCTTTTTGAGGATTTAGAAGAGATGACTGGCCGCGGCAAGGGAGGAAAGGGGCTCGGCAAGGGTGGCGCCAAGCGGCACCGCAAGGTGTTGCGCGACAACATCCAGGGCATCACGAAGCCCGCGATCCGCCGCCTGGCTCGCAGGGGCGGCGTGAAGCGCATCTCTGGTCTGATCTACGAGGAGACCCGCGGAGTGCTGAAGGTGTTCCTGGAGAACGTGATCCGCGACGCGGTGACGTACACTGAGCACGCCAAGCGCAAGACTGTGACGGCCATGGACGTGGTGTACGCCCTGAAGAGGCAGGGGCGCACCCTGTACGGTTTCGGCGGTTAGGCGCGTCGCAGCCGGTGTGCTGTGCCGCGTTGGCCTTCCCGCGGCCGTGGGAGAGACGAAAACGGCCCTTTTCAGGGCCACCACACTGTTCGGAAATTGAAAAGTGCGAAAGAGTCTGTGTTGTTGCTGCGTGTGTTGCCTGCCTGCCTTGTTTCTTTCATTCTTCATTTCGTTTGCGTTTGACTGACGTGACGTGACTGGGAGAAAGGAAAGGAAGCGGGTCTTGTGGCTGTGTGTGTGTGTGTGTGTGTGTGTGTGTGTGTGTGTGCGTGCGCGCGCGCGCGAGAGAGGGCGTTGTGTGTGTGTTTGTTTTGTTTATCGATCGATGGAGACGCCGGGCTGTGTGTTGTTGTTGTTGTTGTTGTGCGAGAGGCGGTGAATATTTGCGTGGTTTTGGCTGTGTGTTTGCGGCGGCGTTGGAGTTGCCGAGGCAAGGCGTGCCCATAGGCGGCCGGATCAGCTGTTTCGTTTGTATGGGGCGCGCGGGAGTGGAGGGCGGTGTGTCGACACGCTCGTTTAACAGTTGGTGATTATTGCTGTCGTTGTCGTTTGGAAGGCGACTGTGCGTGCGTGGAGGTGCTTGAGGCAAACGAAAAACAAAAGAGAAACGTGTGTGTGGCCACACGGGCTGTGGACGACAAGATGGCGGCGGCTCTTCTTGTTGTTCTTCTCTCTTTCCTTTAGTCCTCTACCGTTAGAGGGGGAGTTGGTGGAGGTTATTGTCGCCTGTGGACATTTGCTCCTCTTTTCTGTGTGTTGTTCTTATCTTTGGTAGTGTGCTTTTTCGGACGTTGCTGTTTGTTGAGAGTGATTATGTGTTCTGTTTGTGCTACTGCTGGAGTAGCGACTCGGGTCTTGCACATCTGTCCCTGTGGTGTTCATATTGCCCAAGGGTCAAGACGTAATAGTCATTTTCTGAATTCCGCGCGGTGGCGTAGAACGCTTGTGCCAGGGCGCGGAATCGTGTTGTGGGTGGTTGTAGGCAGGTCTGCCGCGGGGACGTGTAAGGCCCGTCGTAGAGCGCTCTGCTTTGGACCCTTCTGTAGGCGATGCATCGTCGACCTGGCTGCATAGCCCCTATAGAGGGCGCGCATATTTCCAGTATCGCTACCCCTGTTGCGGGGTCGAGGGAACAGGGGTACAGGATCTGCATCCTGGCGTGAGCGTTTGTGCCAAGTTGCCCTATGTGACACTTCGATGTCAGGCGTGACACCGAGGTACCTCGCAGAATATCTGCCCCTGCAATCGTAGCAGTTGGTATGGTCTTCTTGCCGGCGGCGGCTGTGGAAGTGAAGTTAAGTTAAAGTAAAGTAAAGTAAAGCAAAGCGCGGCGAGGACGACTGAAATTTTGCTTTGGACGTAGGTTTGTGTGGTGGCCCTGAAAAGGGCCGATTGTTGTGAGCCGAGCCGGGCCGGCAAAGCGCGTTGCGTGCAGGGGAGCACGCAGCGCTGCTGGGCGGCGGGTCCGCGTGCCGATTGCCTGGCCTCTCTGTTTAGGCCTTCTTCTCGGTCTTCTTTGGCAGCAGGACGGCCTGGATGTTGGGCAGGACACCACCCTGTGCGATGGTGACGCCCGACAGGAGCTTGTTGAGCTCCTCGTCGTTGCGGATGGCAAGCTGCAGGTGGCGCGGGATGATGCGCGTCTTCTTGTTGTCGCGGGCCGCGTTTCCGGCCAGCTCGAGCACCTCAGCCGCGAGGTACTCCATGACGGCGGCGAGGTAGACGGGCGCCCCGGCGCCGACGCGCTCGGCGTAGTTTCCCTTGCGCAGGAGGCGGTGGATTCTGCCGACCGGGAACTGGAGCCCGGCCCTGCTTGAGCGGGACTTTGACTTGCCCTTGACTTTGCCTCCCTTTCCGCGTCCGGACATGGCGATGCGCTGTGGTGTAAAAAAACGAGACGAGACGAAGGACGGTGCGAGCCGCAGCGAGTCGAGCAGCGGAGTGGCGGCGCCGCCAGGGGTGGGGGTCCTTTATGCTCTCGGGTGCGGCGGCCGGTTGCGCTCGCGGCCCATTGGTCGGCGGCCGCAACGGGGCGAGCTGGTAAAGGTGCGGCGGCGGGGCGCGCTGGGTGCCACTGTGTGGGGAGACGCTGACTAGAGCGGAGCGCTTGCTGCTGGTGTTGCTGCCGTACGTTCTTGTTTGTTTGCGATGCCGCCCAAGACTAGCGGGAAGGCCGCCAAGAAGGCTGGCAAGGCGCAGAAGAACATTTCGAAGGGCGACAAGAAGAAGAAGCGCAAGAGGAAGGAGAGCTATGCCATCTACATCTACAAGGTGCTGAAGCAGGTGCACCCTGACACGGGCATCTCGTCGAAGGCGATGAGCATCATGAACAGCTTCGTGAACGACATTTTCGAGCGCATCGCGGCCGAGGCGTCTCGCCTGGCGCACTACAACAAGCGCTCGACCATCACGTCCCGCGAGATCCAGACCGCTGTGCGGCTGTTGCTGCCTGGCGAGCTGGCCAAGCACGCCGTGAGCGAGGGCACGAAGGCGGTGACCAAGTACACGAGCTCCAAGTAAGGAGGTGGCTCTGGAATGGAAGGAGATCCTCCGTTGCGAGAGCGGCAAAACGGCCCTTTTCAGGGCCACCAAATGGCCTTTGCGGGAAGGGCGGAATTGTTGTTGTTGTTGTTTTTGTTTTGTTTTGTGTGTGAGTGGGTGGACGGTGGCAATAGCTACCGCTTTGGTTGCGACGCGACGGGGTGGGGTGGCCGATGCGATGAATAATTTGATTGTTTATGGGGCGCGTCGCGTGTCGCGTGTTGCGGGGTGCGGCCACGGTGTGACGTGGAATGGAGGCACGTGCGCACAAGTCGTTGTCTGCGAGGGGGGGGGGGGGAAGTGCGATCGGTGATGTGCCCTTTGGATGGAGGTGCCGGTTAGTTACGTGACGGGTGGAAACGACACGCGATTGTTGGGAATGTCAGTGTGTAACGACGGCCGTTTGCGGGTCGGTTTGCACGCCATATATGGCGAGGGTGAAATGTGTCTGTAAATGCAGCGTGGAGGCGTGTGAGTGACGTTTAAATGTGAACGCGCATTGAGACACACCACTGTGTATTGCATTGTACGGGCGACACGCACGATGATATGTACCTTTCCCCCGACTCTGATTTCGATAGTCGTGTCTGACCGACTGTGTCTGCTTGTGTGCGTACGACGCACGCACACCGACGTCGTCATTGAAGATGCATGCTCGCGTGTCCAGTGCAGTACAGTAGAGTAAGCGCGACGCTAGAAGACGACGGTCGCTTTGGCGAATGTGCGTACACGTGTTTGTGTGTATGTCGGTGATGTGGTCCGATCCGTCGCCTCTGGGAAACTGTCGATCGGCGCGGTACACCGGACGTCTTGAACACCCGTCATACCGTCATACCGTCATACCGTTGGTACACCGTCGCGCTGAGAACGGTTACCGAAAGGTGAACGAACCTCTGATCGGTCGAATGTCTGGGCAGAACGTGAGGAGAGAATGGTGGAGGAAAGGACAGAGGGGAAAAAACAAATATATATATAGAGAGAGAGAGAGAGAGAGAGAGAGAGAGAGAGAGAGAGAAAACGGAAAAAAAACCAAACAAAACGGAGAAACGCAGTGTAGAGCAACGGAACGTTCCCGTGTCGGAGGTGTATTGTAGCCGCACTGAAATGCGCGTAACGGCGCGGCGGCAAGTGTCTGCCGTGGTGAACGTTACCTTTGACGGCTGAATTGTGCGTTGCGTTGCTTTGCTTTCCCGGATGTGTATGTAACGTAACGTTCGTTGAGATGGTTCTGAGGAAGAATGTACGACAGTGCCCGTGCCGTCTATGTTCGTGTGCAAAGCCATTGTGTGTGTGTGTGTGTGTGTGTGTGTTGTTTTGAGAATTGCGTCCGGGAATGGCGGTGGGCGTGCCCTGCATGTGGCCCGGAAGGCTGTTCGTTTCGCGGTAGTGTGTGGACAGGGGAGGGGCACGCGTAACGCTGCTGGCATGGCATGGCATGGCATTCGGGAGATGGGAGGGGGCAAACGAAGAAAACAAGACGCGGAGGCTATAAAGACGGGGAGGGGCGCGGTGTGGGTGGCTTGCGCTGCGCTCGGCTGGCGCGTGCGGCGTTGTTTTTGTGCAAAAGAAGAGAAAACGAATGGGTTGCCGGGAGGGGGCCGTTGTGGTGTAGCCGCAGACGCGGCTGTCAGTGAACGTGGTGAGACCGAGGGATGCGGGAGGGGCGGGGGCGGGGAAGACGCTAGAAGAAGGAGAAAAACGCTGCTGCAACCAACATAAAATGAGGCCCTTTGTAACCTGCCAGCAACAAAACAACAACAAAAAAAAAAAAAGGCGTCTATCAACATTGAATGTAAATGGAAATGGACCCAAGTGTAACCTCCCCGCACAAATAGTCGTAAGTAAGTGAGTGAGTGAGTGAGTGAGTGAGTGAGTGAGTGAGTGAATGATGATAAAAATGTGCCAGAATGTTGTTAACGTCCCTAGAAAATGAACGAACGAAGATTGATGAGAAACGCGCGATAATATGATGAATGGAAATAATGAACCATGAACATCTCAACAGACATAATTGAAAACCCGATAAACGTTGTAAGGGCAGCGCTGGCTGACCTTCGGCCCTGTGTATTCTGAAACGCCCCCCTTTGAACAACAATGTATACAAAACTGTGCTTAAACTGACACACAATATTTTGAGCGCAACGCAATCTGACTATCAAAGATCCCTGCAAAAGAATGGCCCTGAGTAACATTAAAGTACACCTGTCGGAAATCACTTACCTCACAAAAATCTTCATTACTCGAACTACTGCAATACAGCGAGCACCACTGCTGCCAGCTAAATAAGAGATTCCAAACTACGGAGGGCACTAACTACCGATAGGGATAGTTAGCAAAGTAAAGATGTTTAATAGAGAACAACAAACAATGTATTTACCCTTAATATCATCACCAGTCATAATATATGTAATTTGAAACGTCCGCCATCTCTGTCCTCACATGCACCAGTGCTGGCGGCTCACCCCTAACTGCGCAACGCTACGCGCTGTTCACATCCAGCTATAGCAGTTCATGACAACAACAATGCAAACTAGCCACAGACTGCACACAGCACAGGCAGTGATTTTCACGCGGAGCGCTACGTGGCATTACCAATATAAAAATCTAAACAAACAGCGTACGTACAAATTAGAATAAAAAGAGCAAAAGATCGTTACGTCAAAAAAAAAAAAAAAAAAAACAAAAAAGACAAAAGAGAAAAAACAAACTGCATCTATATGTGCTCTTAACTGTAGATACCTGTACACAGCGTCGTGCAATGAATGCCGGCTCACATTTAATTTTGATTGTTGGAGGAAATGCGTAGGAAATATTATTTAAATGGAAATGAATGGTTGTACTTTAAAAAAGTTTGTTTGGAAACAAAGTATTATTGGGGCATTTTGTTGTGAAGAAAATAGTTACAATTGACATACAGTATTAGATTTGCGCAATGCAGCTTCATTACCTTACCTGTAATAACAGTATGCATCGTCCCGAACGGAGACCAGAGTCGCGAGAAGAGCACGCCGCCGCCCGCTCAGTACAACCGTCCACTCGCTAATACTGTCGACTGACTACTACCTCTCCCGACCCGCCACATATAGATGACAACTGTTCCTGCCGACCCGCTACGTGCTACTAGTGTCGTGTGGCGCAGACTAGCGACGATAAGAAACGCTCTGGTCAGAGATTGTGTCGTGCCTCGCCATCGCTGGTAATGAGTACATACGTGTTTCAGCGCGCGTACCGGAAGACGCAGTGCGGAGCCAGAGACTGTGTTGTCGAGGCCGTCGACGCAGTGCATGTCGGTCGGTCGAGTGCGTGCGGGAGGGCAGAGAGGCAGCGTCGGCACGGAGATGCACGCACGGGGGCTGCGGCGTGGCGCGTTTGCGGTAGGCGCCTTTGGTGGCAACGGCCGGGACAAGCAGCGGTGTATGGTGTGGTGCGGGCCGGACAGGGGCGGAGGAGGAGGAGGAGGCGGCGCGACGATGGCATTGGGGCGGAAACGGGGACGGGGACGGCGACGGCGGATGTTGAGAGGCGTCACGCGCGGACCGACACAGACGCACAGATAGATAGGTAGGAAGAAGAAGAAGGGGCGGCTGGTGAGTGAGTGCAATTTAGGCGGTAGACACAAGAGGTCGGCACGGCATTTGCGTGATGTGGCGTTGTGACGGGGTGTGCTCGCTTGCCTCGTTTTGTTGATGCGCGCAGGAAGATGTGCAGAGCAGCGGCGGGCGGCTCGGCTCGGTTCGGTTTGGCCCGGCGGGCCGCGCTGTTGTCGCGGACGTGAGCGCCCCCTGGCGGGTGGCCGGAGGCGGCGCGGCGTGTTGGACGTGTGGCTGGCGGCAGTGCACAATTGCGAGTGGCTGGCGGTGTGGCGGTTGGCGCGTCGGGCGGCCGAGAGAGAGGAGAGGTATGTGTTTGCGGGCGCCTTTGCTGCGCGGCGTCGTGCAGGGCGGGCGGGCGGGCGCCTGTCGACTGTGTGTGTGTGTGTGTGTGTGTGTGTGGCGAATTGGCGGCGTTGTGCTCCGGCCGAAGGCGTCTGGAGAGGAGAGTTGGTCGTGATGTCATGTCGCGCCGTGTCATGTTTGCGAAACGGCTGCCGAGAGGTGTGGTGGTAGCGAGCCGGTCGGTGTCGGTGCGATGGGAATGTGCGTTTGGCGGTTTCGGTGTGCTTTTTGCGGCGTGAGAGTGGGGCGGGCGGGCAGGCTTGCTGTTGTTGGTTCCTTGTGTCTTGTGTGTAGCTTGATGGCAACGTGGAAGGGCGCCGGTTTCGAGCCGTGCGTGTGGTTGTCGACGTTGACTGGTTGGGGTGTGCCGTTGCACGTGCATGTTTGGGTCGTTGGTGTGGTTTTGGCTGGCTGGCTGGCTGGCTGGCTGCTGTGTGTGTACGACGGGAAGGGGGAGGCGGCGGTGGATAGTGCAGTAGTTGTGTCGTTGGCACGGGCGTCGGGTGCGGCTGTGCGTAGTGGCGGAAAGGTGTCGGTTGCGGGAAGCGAGGCCGTCGTTGGCGGTGTCGCGTGCCTTCGTGAATCGAGTGGGGGCGGGGAAAGGAGCAGCGTGCCGCTGCGTCGTGGCCGTTAGCCAGAGGCTGTGCTTTGATAGTTTTGTGGACGGTTCGTGCGAGGCGATTTGTTGCCTGCCCTATGTTTGTTTGTTTGTTGTTTTGGAGACGACGACTGGTTGGTGGCGTGCGCGCGAGCGAAGTGGCGGTGTGCGTTTCCCGTGTCGACTGCCGGCCGGCGACAGGTGCGCCGTCGGTGGGGTGGGTGGCCGGCACAAGTAGGGGCGGCGGCGTCGTTGCGGTGTGTTTGTGTTGTCGGCGACAGCTGTTTGTGCGGTGCGTGTGAATGGTGGTGCAAACGTGTGCTGGCGTTGAGGCTGCGACCGCGGCGTGTTGTTGGTTGATGTTGAACAGCGGCTGTGTGCGGTGGTGGTGTTGCCGCACGTGCATCCGGCCCGGCGCGGAAAGCGCAGTTGCGGCGGCCCTTCGGTGCCAGCCACGTCGCGTGAGCGGCGGGTTGCTCTGGTCGACACGTGGTGCTCTGGTTTGTTGTTTGGTGCCCTTTGGCCGGTGGGTGGTCCGTGTGTCTCGGTATCTGGTCGTGGTCGTGCTGCCCGTTTGTCGGCGTTGTCCTGTGGCTTCGCTTTTGTTTTTGCGGCGTGCCGACGACCCGACGCGACCTTTACACCCAAAGTGTGGCGCCCGAAGGTGAACCAACGTCGTAATCCGACCTGGGCGCTTAAGCTCTAAGCCTAAGCTGAGCGAACCGAACCTGTAGCGTTGCGTAGCGTGAGGTGCGGTGAGGTCAGCCTCAGCGCCAAGTAAGCCAAGCTGTCCGGCCGTGAGGTGGGTGGGTAGGTAGGTGCGGCTGCTGCGGCCACCTGACGCCCGACGTGTGTTTGAATGCTTAACCTAAGTTTGAGGCTTAACCTAACCCAAGTGGCCTTAACCTAACCTAACCTAACCTAACCTCTGACGCCCGACGTGTGTTTGAATGCTTAACCTAAGTTTGACGCTTAACCTAACACCGACCCTTAACCTAACCGAGGTGCCCCTAACCTAACCTTAATGTAACGTAACCTAACCTAACCTCTGACGCCTGACGTGTGTTTTGAATGCTTAACCTAACCCAAGTGCCCTTAACCTAACCCACGTCCACCGAACCTAACCGAGACGTGTGAACCTAATGTCTAACTCGTAACGCGTGATGTTGGCTGTCGTGTGTGCTGACGGCAGATTGGGTTGGTCTGTAGTTGCGGATTTCGGGTTTGCCTCGGGCGAGGGGTTGGCTCGTAAGCGGCGAGGGGCGCTCCGGCGGAGCATGTTGCTTTGCAGGCGGCGCCCGTTTTTGCGGCGGGCACAATTGAAATTGTTGGGAAACGAACGAAAGGGCTGTGAATGTTGGCGGGCGAGAGGAGGAGGACGTGGCCCGACGGCTGCGGGCCGATCGGGAAACGGTGGGAGGGCGATGGGGCGGCGGAGGTGCGTTTGCACGGCCGTCATCGCCGCACGCCTCCGCTTGTGTGGCTGTGGCGCCGGCCGCGCTGGCCGGGCTGCCGCGGCGACGGTGCGGGGCTTTTGCCGAAGGTTTGGCCATTGTGGCCGGTCGCCGGCTGGGGCTGTGGGGGCGGCATTTGGGCGTGGGCGGCGATTCTCGGCGGGCCGACCCAGGCTGTAGCGCGCGGTGGCTGCAGTTTGGCCGTGGTTTGCGGCGCTGCCGTGGCGACTGGTTGGCGACTGTGGTGTGGCTGTGTGTAGCCCCATCCTCGGTGGTTTGAAAGGCGCGGGTGGTTGTGGCGCAGGTGTGGGGCTGCTCCGCACAGGCTGTCGGACGTTGGGCGGTAGCAAGCGCGGGAGGCGCGGCGCGGCGGCGCGCAGAGTGGCGGCCGCTCTCTCGGCCGTCCGCGCCCGCCCGCGACACTGGCTGGGCCTGTGCGTCGAGGCGGCTATTCCTCTGCTGTGCGCTCCGCTCGCTGCGTGTCTCCTCTCGCTCTCGCTGCTCGCTGTGTGTTAACGCGCGTCGTCGAAATGGCAGATCAGGCGGCTACGAACGAGACTGCTGCGGCACCCGCCGCCACCGGCACTACGAAGAAGGCAAAGTCTGCGTCGTCTGCGAAGAAGCCGCGCGCCAAGCCTGCGCACCCGCGCACCTCTGAGATGGTGACGGCCGCCATCAAGAGTCTGAAGGAGCGCGGCGGATCGTCGCTGCAGGCGATCAAGAAGTACATTGCCGCGCACTACAAGCTGGACGCGGAGAAGCTGGCGCCGTTTATCAAGAAGTACCTCAAGTCGGCCGTGGTGGCGGGCGAGCTGGTGCAGACGAAGGGGAAGGGCGCGTCCGGCTCTTTCAAGCTTGCCGGCGCCGGCGGCGGGGCGGCTGAGGGCGGCAAGGCTCGTGCTGGCGGTGCCAAGAAGAAGCGCGCCGCTCCGGCCAGCAAGGAGAAGAAGGGCGCCCGTGCGGCCGGCGCAAAGAAGGCTGGTGGCGTGAAGGCGGCGACTGGTCGGAAGGCGGGCGCCGCCAAGAAGGCGTCTGCGGCGTCGGCCGCTCCCGCCGGTGCGAAGAAGGCGGCTGCTGCCAAGCCGGCCAAGGCCAAGTCGCCGTCGAAGGCGAAGAAGGCCGCCAAGGTTCCGACGAAGAAGCCGAAGGCGCCGCGCCCGAAGAAGGCGACGACGCCGTCTAAGGCGAAGGCTTCGCCCAAGAAGAAGAAGTAGAGAGGAATGGGAAAGGAAGGGTTGGCGGTTGACTCCGTCGTCCGCACCCCCCGTCCCCGTCGTCTAGTGGCGCGCAACAGACGCGCGGCCCAAAACGGCCCTTCTCAGGGCCATCAAAGCACGTCGGGAAGGTTTTGATTGTCGTGTTTGTGTTGCGGTGTGGTTGTGTCGTCTGGCGTTTCTGTATGCCCGTGTGTGGATACTGTTTGCGTGCCGTGGTGGTTGGATTGCGGGGGGGGGGTCGGTGGCGGGTGCGGGCGGCGGTAGCGGTTTTGTCGTTGCGGTTGATTGTCGCCGTTTTTTTTTTTTGGTCGCGGCCGGCCGACGGTTGGTTTTGTGTCATGTTGTTTGAATACTTTGGTTGGCCTGCCTGCCGTCTTCTCGGATGTGTCTTGTCTTGTGTGTGTGTTCTTGCAACGGGGGCGGGGGACGTTGAGATGTGGAAAGGGTCGGTGGCGTTGGACGTGCCTGGCTTTTTGTTTCGTTTTCTTTTCGAAACGAAGCGGCGGCCGGCCGTGTGGTTGACGGCGTCGGCCGATGGGTATTGTGCGCTTTGAGCGCCGCGCCGGGGAGGCATGATGTTGATTGTTGCGCGCGCCAGCAAGCTGGCAGGGGAGAGCGGCTGTGGCGGACGGACGGGAAGTGGAAGTGGTGTTTTGTCTTTGGTTCTGTGGTTGTGGGGCGAGAGGCGACCGACAAAGTTTGCTCGCGACGGAGTGATGTTAGTGGCCCTTAAAAGGGCCGTTTTGTTTGTTGCGTGCGTGGGCGGTGCCCAGCGGCTGGCGCGGTGTTTAGGCGCGCTCGCCGCGGATGCGGCGCGCGAGCTGGATGTCCTTGGGCATGATGGTGACGCGCTTGGCGTGGATTGCGCACAGGTTGGTGTCTTCGAAGAGGCCGACGAGGTAGGCCTCGCTGGCCTCCTGCAGGGCCATGACCGCGGAGCTCTGGAAGCGCAGGTCGGTCTTGAAGTCCTGGGCGATCTCGCGCACTAGGCGCTGGAATGGCAGCTTGCGGATGAGCAGCTCTGTGCTCTTCTGGTAGCGCCTGATTTCTCGCAGGGCGACGGTGCCCGGCCTGTAGCGGTGGGGCTTCTTGACGCCGCCGGTGGCGGGCGCGCTCTTCCTCGCCGCCTTGGTGGCGAGCTGTTTGCGCGGCGCCTTTCCGCCGGTGGACTTGCGGGCCGTTTGCTTTGTGCGGGCCATAGCGGTAGCGGTTAGCGGAGCGGCGTGGAGGCGAGCGAGGTGCTGCGTCGGGTGCTGCCTTGACGACACGGGCGCGCGCCAGCCACCGTGGTGCGCTTATATGCCCTCGGTTGCGCGTGGTGGGGGGAGGGCGGGCCAGAGTCTATATAGGGGGGCTGGCGCGTGCGCCGGGCGCAGACCGTAGCCGACTCGCTAGCGCCGGGTGAGGAGCCAGCCGCTGCAGCAGACGCTTTGCTTGCCTTGAGCTTTTTGAGGATTTAGAAGAGATGACTGGCCGCGGCAAGGGAGGAAAGGGGCTCGGCAAGGGTGGCGCCAAGCGGCACCGCAAGGTGTTGCGCGACAACATCCAGGGCATCACGAAGCCCGCGATCCGCCGCCTGGCTCGCAGGGGCGGCGTGAAGCGCATCTCTGGTCTGATCTACGAGGAGACCCGCGGAGTGCTGAAGGTGTTCCTGGAGAACGTGATCCGCGACGCGGTGACGTACACTGAGCACGCCAAGCGCAAGACTGTGACGGCCATGGACGTGGTGTACGCCCTGAAGAGGCAGGGGCGCACCCTGTACGGTTTCGGCGGTTAGGCGCGTCGCAGCCGGTGTGCTGTGCCGCGTTGGCCTTCCCGCGGCCGTGGGAGAGACGAAAACGGCCCTTTTCAGGGCCACCACACTGTTCGGAAATTGAAAAGTGCGAAAGAGTCTGTGTTGTTGCTGCGTGTGTTGCCTGCCTGCCTTGTTTCTTTCATTCTTCATTTCGTTTGCGTTTGACTGACGTGACGTGACTGGGAGAAAGGAAAGGAAGCGGGTCTTGTGGCTGTGTGTGTGTGTGTGTGTGTGTGTGTGTGTGTGTGTGTGTGCGTGCGCGCGCGCGCGAGAGAGGGCGTTGTGTGTGTGTTTGTTTTGTTTATCGATCGATGGAGACGCCGGGCTGTGTGTTGTTGTTGTTGTTGTTGTTGTTGTTGTGCGAGAGGCGGTGAATATTTGCGTGGTTTTGGCTGTGTGTTTGCGGCGGCGTTGGAGTTGCCGAGGCAAGGCGTGCCCATAGGCGGCCGGATCAGCTGTTTCGTTTGTATGGGGCGCGCGGGAGTGGAGGGCGGTGTGTCGACACGCTCGTTTAACAGTTGGTGATTATTGCTGTCGTTGTCGTTTGGAAGGCGACTGTGCGTGCGTGGAGGTGCTTGAGGCAAACGAAAAACAAAAGAGAAACGTGTGTGTGGCCACACGGGCTGTGGACGACAAGATGGCGGCGGCTCTTCTTGTTGTTCTTCTCTCTTTCCTTTAGTCCTCTACCGTTAGAGGGGGAGTTGGTGGAGGTTATTGTCGCCTGTGGACATTTGCTCCTCTTTTCTGTGTGTTGTTCTTATCTTTGGTAGTGTGCTTTTTCGGACGTTGCTGTTTGTTGAGAGTGATTATGTGTTCTGTTTGTGCTACTGCTGGAGTAGCGACTCGGGTCTTGCACATCTGTCCCTGTGGTGTTCATATTGCCCAAGGGTCAAGACGTAATAGTCATTTTCTGAATTCCGCGCGGTGGCGTAGAACGCTTGTGCCAGGGCGCGGAATCGTGTTGTGGGTGGTTGTAGGCAGGTCTGCCGCGGGGACGTGTAAGGCCCGTCGTAGAGCGCTCTGCTTTGGACCCTTCTGTAGGCGATGCATCGTCGACCTGGCTGCATAGCCCCTATAGAGGGCGCGCATATTTCCAGTATCGCTACCCCTGTTGCGGGGTCGAGGGAACAGGGGTACAGGATCTGCATCCTGGCGTGAGCGTTTGTGCCAAGTTGCCCTATGTGACACTTCGATGTCAGGCGTGACACCGAGGTACCTCGCAGAATATCTGCCCCTGCAATCGTAGCAGTTGGTATGGTCTTCTTGCCGGCGGCGGCTGTGGAAGTGAAGTTAAGTTAAAGTAAAGTAAAGTAAAGCAAAGCGCGGCGAGGACGACTGAAATTTTGCTTTGGACGTAGGTTTGTGTGGTGGCCCTGAAAAGGGCCGATTGTTGTGAGCCGAGCCGGGCCGGCAAAGCGCGTTGCGTGCAGGGGAGCACGCAGCGCTGCTGGGCGGCGGGTCCGCGTGCCGATTGCCTGGCCTCTCTGTTTAGGCCTTCTTCTCGGTCTTCTTTGGCAGCAGGACGGCCTGGATGTTGGGCAGGACACCACCCTGTGCGATGGTGACGCCCGACAGGAGCTTGTTGAGCTCCTCGTCGTTGCGGATGGCAAGCTGCAGGTGGCGCGGGATGATGCGCGTCTTCTTGTTGTCGCGGGCCGCGTTTCCGGCCAGCTCGAGCACCTCAGCCGCGAGGTACTCCATGACGGCGGCGAGGTAGACGGGCGCCCCGGCGCCGACGCGCTCGGCGTAGTTTCCCTTGCGCAGGAGGCGGTGGATTCTGCCGACCGGGAACTGGAGCCCGGCCCTGCTTGAGCGGGACTTTGACTTGCCCTTGACTTTGCCTCCCTTTCCGCGTCCGGACATGGCGATGCGCTGTGGTGTAAAAAAACGAGACGAGACGAAGGACGGTGCGAGCCGCAGCGAGTCGAGCAGCGGAGTGGCGGCGCCGCCAGGGGTGGGGGTCCTTTATGCTCTCGGGTGCGGCGGCCGGTTGCGCTCGCGGCCCATTGGTCGGCGGCCGCAACGGGGCGAGCTGGTAAAGGTGCGGCGGCGGGGCGCGCTGGGTGCCACTGTGTGGGGAGACGCTGACTAGAGCGGAGCGCTTGCTGCTGGTGTTGCTGCCGTACGTTCTTGTTTGTTTGCGATGCCGCCC
>NW_026046781.1:32500-76235 GCF_023864275.1 Schistocerca cancellata | reverse complement strand
ACAAAACGAGGCAAGCGAGCACACCCCGTCACAACGCCACATCACGCAAATGCCGTGCCGACCTCTTGTGTCTACCGCCTAAATTGCACTCACCAGCCGCCCCTTCTTCTTCCTCCCTATCTATCTGTGCGTCTGTGTCGGTCCGCGCGTGACGCCTCTCAACATCCGCCGTCGCCGTCCCCGTTTCCGCCCCAATGCCATCGTCGCGCCGCCTCCTCCTCCGCCCCTGTCCGGCCCGCACCACACCACACACCGCTGCTTGTCCCGGCCGTTGCCACCAAAGGCGCCTACCGCAAACGCGCCACGCCGCAGCCCCCGTGCGTGCATCTCCGTGCCGACGCTGCCTCTCTGCCCTCCCGCACGCACTCGACCGACCGACCGACATGCACTGCGTCGACGGCCTCGACAACACAGTCTCTGGGCTCCGCACTGCGTGTTCCGGTACGCGCGCTGAAACACGTATGTACTCATTACCAGCGATGGCGAGGCACGACACAATCTCTGACCAGAGAGTTTCTTATCGTCGCTAGTCTGCGCCACACGACACTAGTAGCACGTAGCGCGTCGGCAGGAACAGTTGTCATCTATATGTGGCGGGTCGGGAGAGGTAGTAGTCAGTCGACAGTATTGGCGAGTGGACGATTGTACTGAGCGGGCGGCGGCGTGCTCTTCTCGCGACTCTGGTCTCCCTTCGGGACGATGCATATTGTTATTAAAGGTAAGGTAATGAAGCTGCATTGCGCAAATCTAATAATGTATGTCAATTGTAACTATTTTCTTCACAACAAAATGCCCCAATAATACTTTGTTTCCAAACTAACTTTTTTTAACGTACAACCATTCATTTCCATTTAAAGAATATTTCCTACGCATTTCCTCCAACAATCAACATTAAATGTGAGCCGGCATTCATTGCACGAAGCTGTGTACAGGTATCTACAGTTAAGAGCACATATAGATGCAGTTTGTTTTCTCTTTTGTCTTTTTGTTTTTTTTTTTTATTGACGTAACGATCTTTTGCTCTTTTTCTTCTAATTTGTACATAGGCTGTTTGTTTACATTTTTTATATTGGTAACGCCACGTAGCGCTCTGCGTGAAAATCACTGCCTGTGCTGTGTGCAGTCTGTGGCTAGTTTGCATTGTTGTCATGAACTGCTATAGCTGGATGTGAACAGCGCGTAGCGTTGCGCAGTTAGGGGTGAGCCGCCAGCACTGGTGCATGTGAGCAGAGAGATGGCGGACTTTTCAAATTACATATATTATGACTGGTGATGATATTAAGGGTAAATGCATTGTTTGTTGTTCTCTATTAAACATCTTTACTTTGCTAACTATCCCTATCAGTAGTTAGTGCCCTCCGTAGTTTGAATCTCTTATTTAGCTGGCAGCAGTGGTGCTCGCTGTATTGCAGTAGTTCGACTAATGAAGATTTTTGTGAGGTAAGTGATTTCCGAAAGGTGTACTTTAATGTTACTCAGGGCCATTCTTTTGCAGGGATCTTTGATAGTCAGATTGCGTTGCGCTCAAAATATTGTGTGTCAGTTTAAGCACAGTTTTCTATACATTGTTGTTCAAAGGGGGACGTTTCAGAATACAGGGCCGAAAGGTCAGCCAGCGCTGCCCTTACAACCTTTATCGGGTTTTCAATTATGTCTGTTGAGATGTTCATGGTTCATTATTTCCATTCATCATATTACCGAGCGTTTCTCATCAATCTTCGTTCGTTCATTTTCTAGGGACGTTAACAACATTCCGGCACATTTTCATCATCATTCACTCACTCGCTTACTTACTTGCGACTATTTGTGCGGGGAGGTTACACTTGGGTCCATTTCCATTTACATTCAATGTTGATAGACCTTTCTTTTTTGTTGTTGTTGTTTTGTTGCTGGCGGGTTACAAAAGGCCTCATTTTATGTTGGTTGCAGCAGCGTTTTTTTCCTCCTTCTTCTAGTGTTTTCCCCGCTCTCACCGCCGCCCCCGCCCCTCCCGCATCCGTCGGTCTCACCACGTTCACTGACAGCCGCGTCTGCGGCTACACCACAACGGCCCCCTCCCGGCAACCCATTCGTTTTCTCTTCTTTTGCACAAAAACAACGCCGCACGCGCCAGCCGAGCGCAGCGCAAGCCACCCACACCGCGCCCCTCCCGTCTTTATAGCCTCCGCGTGCGTCTTGTTTTCTTCGTTTGCCCCCTCCCATCTCCCGAATGCCATGCCAGCAGCGTTACGCGTGCCCATCCCCTGTCCACACACTACCGCGAAACGAACAGCCTTCCGGGCCACATGCAGGGCACGCCCACCGCCATTCCCGGACGCAATTCTCAAAACAACACACACACACACACACACACACACACACACACACACACAATGGCTTTGCACACGAACATAGACGGCACGGGCACTGTCGTACATTCTTCCTCAGAACCATCTCAACGAACGTTACATACACATCCGGGAAAGCAAAGCAAAGCAACGCAACGCACCGCACAATTCAGCCGTCAAAGGTAACGTTCACCACGGCAAGACACTTGCCGCCGCGCCGTTACACGCATTTCAGTGCGGCTACAATACACCTCCGACACGGGAACGTTCCGTTGCTCTACACTGCGTTTCTCCGTTTTGTTTCGTTCTTGTTTTTTTCCGTTTTTTCTCTCTTTTTTTTTTTTCCCTCCGTCCTTTCCTCCACCATTCTCTCCTCACGTTCTGCCCAGACATTCGACCGATCAGAGGTTCGTCCACCTTTCGCTAACCGTCCTCAGCGCGACGGTGTACCAACGGTATGACGGTGCGACGGGTGTTCCAGACGTCCGTTGCGTGATGCCGGTGTACCGCGCCGATCGACAGTGTCCCAGAGGCGACGGATCGGACCACACCACCGACACACACAAACACGTGTACGCACATTCGCCAAAGCGACCGTCGTCTTCTAGCGTCGCGCTTACTCTACTGTACTGCACTGGACCACGCGTGCATGCATCTTCAATGACGACGTCGGTGTGCGTGCGTCGTACGCACACAAGCAGACACAGTCAGTCAGACACGACTATCGAAATCAGAGTCGGAGGAAAGGTACATCATCGTGCGTGTCGCCCGTACAATGCAATACACATTGGTGTCTCAATGCGCGTTCATTTAAACGTCACTCACACGCCTCCACGCTGCATTTACAGACACACATTTCACCCTCGCCATACATGGCGTGCAAACCGACCCGCAAACGGCCGTCGTTACACAACAATCGCGTTTCGTTTCCATCCGTCACGTAACTAACCGGCACCTCCATCCAAAGGGCACATCACCGATCGCACTTCCCCCCCTCGCAGACAGGCAACACCAACTCGTTGTGCGCACGTGCCTCCATTCCACGTCACACCGTGGCCGTACCCCGCAACACGCGACGCGCCCCCCCCCCAACAATCAAATTCATCGCATCGGCCACCCCACCCCGTCGCGTCGCAACCAAAGCGGTAGCTATTGCCGCCGTCCACCCACTCACACACACAACAAAACAAAACAAACATAAACAACAACAATTCCGCCCTTCCCGCAAAGGCCATTTGGTGGCCCTGAAAAGGGCCGTTTTGCCGCTCTCGCAACGGAGGAGCCTTCTCTCCTTCCATTCCAGAGCCACCTCCTTACTTGGAGCTCGTGTACTTGGTCACCGCCTTCGTGCCCTCGCTCACGGCGTGCTTGGCCAGCTCGCCAGGCAGCAACAGCCGCACAGCGGTCTGGATCTCGCGGGACGTGATGGTCGAGCGCTTGTTGTAGTGCGCCAGGCGAGACGCCTCGGCCGCGATGCGCTCGAAAATGTCGTTCACGAAGCTGTTCATGATGCTCATCGCCTTCGACGAGATGCCCGTGTCAGGGTGCACCTGCTTCAGCACCTTGTAGATGTAGATGGCATAGCTCTCCTTCCTCTTGCGCTTCTTCTTCTTGTCGCCCTTCGAAATGTTCTTCTGCGCCTTGCCAGCCTTCTTGGCGGCCTTCCCGCTAGTCTTGGGCGGCATCGCAGACAAACAGGAACGTACGGCAGCAACACCAGCAGCAAGCGCTCCGCTCTAGTCAGCGTCTCCCCACACAGTGGCACCCAGCGCACGGCACGGCACGGCAAAACTTGACGGGACTTTCGTCCGCTTATGTGCTGAAGGATCGCTCTAGGCCTGCCTTCAGAATGAGTGATTCGGTTCGAGATGGCGTTGTTATAGGTCTATGTCGGTAGAAATCATAAAAGTTGACAGATTATAAAATCAGGAGTGACCCAGCTGCGGTGAAACCGTCAGTTGGGGCGGTATCGGCGCTGTAGTATCAGCGTCGGATGGGCGTAAGGAATATCTCCAACAGCACGACTAAGGACTGTGAGATGATCATGTGGTGAATTTTGTAGGAAGGCGAGAGTGTTTGAGGCGCGAAGACGAATTTGATGGACCAGTGGCGGAATGTGGAGAAGTCGTCGGATATCGTTGTTGGAGACATAACGTGGAGCGTTTGATATGATCCTGAGTGATTTGCTTTGAACTATTTGTGCCTGGAGAACATGAGTGTCTGCTGCTAGTCCCCACAGTTCACAGCCATATAGCAGGATTGACAGGACACAGGACGTCCAGATGAGTAGTTTAGATTGTATCGAAAGGCCAGGGCTTTTCAACAGAGGGTAGAGTTTGTGTGTCATTCCGTAAGCTTTTTGGCAGACACCGTCGACGTGGGGTTTCCACGTGAGGTGACTGTCGAATGTGAGACCAAGGTAGGTTACTGTCCTAGACCAAGGAATGCGTCGGCCTTCGAGTTCAACCAGGCGAGCTGGCGGAGTTCGTTTGTTTGTAAAAAGAATGGCCTGAGTCTTGTCTGCATTAATTTTTATTTTCCATATGTTGCTCCATTGAGTGATCTGTTGTAGGTGACGTGTGAGATTCAGAGCGATAAATTGTAGGTTTCTGTGTGAGTTGAAGACTGCAGTGTCATCTGCATATAACGCGAGATGGTTGGAGACACGGGATGGGATGTCATTTGTGTATACTGCGTACAGAATTGGGGAGAGGAGAGACCCCTGGGGTACACCAGCTTCCACGGCCCGGATTGAGCTTCGGCTTCGGCCTTGCATGACATAAAAGGATCGGCCAGTTAAGAAGCGTTTAAGAATGTGAATTATGTGAAGAGGGCAGCCGTATTCTGCAAGCTTATATAGTAGTCCATCGTGCCATACTCGGTCGAAGGCTTTTTCAATGTCTAGCAAGACCATGCCAGTACTTTTACGCTCCAGTTGCGCTGTACGGATGGTGTCGTGGAGGCGGATGAGCTGGTGGATCGTGCCATGGCCCGCCCGAAACCCAAACTGTTGTGGGACGAGGATTGAGTGTGCGTCTAGGAAGGATTGGAGGTGGGAGAGGATAATGCGTTCGAGAATTTTGCCTAGGAAGTTGAGGAGGGAAATAGGGCGGTAGTTCTGAGGGAAGAGTGGATCTTTTCGAGGTTTCGGGAGGGCAATGACACGAGCCAGCTTCCATACAGGAGGGAAGTAATTGTAAGAAAGGCAGCTATTGTATAGATTGACCAGATAGGAAAGCGCAGTTGGTGAGAGATGGTGAAGGAGGGCCGGCCGGATACCGTCGGGACCGGGGGCTTTTCGGGATGGTATGTTGCTGATGTAAGTCGCCACCTCCGGCAGAGTGACCGGTGGGAAGATGGTATCAGTACGACGGCGAAGGAGCTGACGGACCCGGCGATGGACTCGGGTCTCATGGGCGTCAGCCTCGTCGTCGTCGATCTCGTTTAGACGAAATTGGCGCTCAAGACTGTGTGCGAGGGCCTCCGCCTTGTCCTGAGGCGAGTAGACCAGGCCTTGGGGACCATGGAGGGGCTGAGAAGGAGGAGGAGTGGTCGTGGTCTCTTTGACTATGCGCCACAGATGGTCTGGGCGGTCAGCAGCCTCGCGGAGGCGCCGATTCCATGTCTGATCGTGGACCTCTTGTAATCGAGCTCGAAGCTCTTGAGCTAATGATTGCCAAATCCGCTTGTCGACTGGGTCGCGGAGGCGTTGCCACCGGCGACGAAATCGACGTTTTGTGCGGATTAATTCCTGGACGTCTGGCGGAAGGTCCAGGCGACGAGGAGGTTGAAGGACTCGTCGGGAAGAGGTGCGGTAACATTCGGTGAAGATTTTTGCTAATCGGTCCGCCGTCGGATCAATGTGGCTGCGGCGGGTGATGGGCGGAAGCTCAAGGACATGGAGGTCAACGAGTTGTTGGTAGCGTTCCCAGTTTGTATTGATAACGTAAGCCGGACGGAGCTGGTCTTGTGGACGTGCGTCAAGGAATTCGAGGGTCACCGGATTGTGATCAGAGTCAAGCTCTGAGATCACAGAGATCCGGTGGACCCACGGAATATCCCGAGCCAGAAAGATGTCAAGGATATCAGGACGGTAGCGAGCTGTTTTGTGGAAGTGAGTGTGTGAATCTGGGGCAATGACTCGGATAGCGGCATTCAGTTCGAGGTACTGAAATAGCCGACGTCCATTTGCATTGGTAGAACGGCATCCCCACGTCCCGTGCTTGGAGTTGAAGTCCCCTCCCACGAGGACCTTGGGGCCCAGGTGGAAGAGGATATCCAAGTCGGCCGGGAGTATAGCGCGAGCGGGGGAGTTGTAAGCTGCGGCAAGAGTCAACGACAGTCCATATAGCTGTATATCTATAGCTGTGGCCTCCAGGTGTTGCATGTTCGGTATCTGTCGAAGTCGGTGCGTAATGCACTGTTTGACTAGGACAAGAGTACCGCCATGTGGTCGATCTGCGCGGTCGGATCGATACGCGTAGTAATTGGGAACGGAAAACTGTTGGTGAGGTTTTAGGTGCGTTTCGCAAATAAGGGCTATGTCGACACCCGTGTCTTCGAGAAAGCCCTCAAGGGAGTGGCGTTGGCGAAGAACACCGTCGGCGTTCCAACTGATTATACGAAATGGGCGGTGTAGATTATGGTCCATCTGAGAAGTAGGAGATGAAGGCGGAAAGGATTATCATTAATTTACTGAACGGATCAGAAGCAGAATTGAGTTGATGGATAGTGGATCGTACAAGAGAAATGATTTTCGGAATGTTGAACTGCTGCAACAAGGCAGCAAGGTCAGCAAGGTGGTTGGAAAAGGGGAAGGAGAAAGTAGGGGGCGGGGGTGCAGAGGGCTCTGGAGAGGGGTTTGCAGTTCCCCAAGCTGAGTGGGAAGCAGTCGCCGGTCGTGAGGCAGGACGTCGCGGTGGCGTCGGTCCCTTGCCGGCAGCAGAGGAAGACGGTGGAGTAGGGGCACGACGTGCTCGCAGTTGTGGAAAATTTTCAGTATTAACTGGTGGAGCAGCTGGCGTCGAAGGCGCCGAGGCTGCAGGAGTGGGGGAGCTGCGGGAGCTCGCCAATGCTTTTTGATAAGCTGCACATTTTCGGTAGTTGGCTGGGTGGGCCTGTCCGCAATTGCAGCATTTGGGCGGGTCAGTTGGCTTTTTTTGACAAAGTCTGGTTAGATGGTCACCGCCACACTTGACACAACGCGGCAGGCGGCCGCAGTTGCGGGAGCCGTGTCCGAAACGCTGGCAATTGAAACATTGTGTCAAGCCAGACTCGTTACGATAGGATTCCACATCTACCTTCATGTGAAGGAGGAATTTAATTTTATAGACGTCGTATACATTAGGTGTACAATGTAGTACAACAACAAACAGAGGCCATTTAATGTCTGTAAGTTTACCCTGTGCGTCTGGCACCTGCTGGTGCATAACAGTGACAGATTGCACTGTGAAACCCAGTTCCTCCAGCGCTTCCTTAACGTCAGCGGGAGGGGTCGTGGGTTCGAGGTGCCTGACGACGACTTTCAAAATTTTAAGCGGGTCAAGATCGTAAGTATGGTATTGAATGGCACGTGCTTTTAGGTACTCAATCATATAGCGGTAGTCGGAAGGATTTTCAAATTCATATCGGATATTGCCTCTTTTGTACTGGCAGGAAAAGGATCCCTTTAGGTGCCCCTTCAGTTCCTTGATTCGTTCGAGGTAATTAGTTGTATCGTGAACAATGATAGGCGGCACCTTGGGGGCTTTGGCAGGAGTAGGAGCCGGGAGATTGTCAGGATTTTGGTCAGCTGGTGTGATATCGTCTAAACTTTCGTATCTATTAGATGTCGGAACTGTAACCTCGTAAGCCTCAACCATGTCGACGTGACTGGTGTCAGTCGCCGCATGGGAAGCGGAGGTGTTTTGAGGTAACTGAGACGGAGCAGGGTCCTGACGGTCAGTAGATTGTTTTTTTCTGTCAGGTGCCCTGGATTCTGTTGATTCAGAGTCAGTAACTGAAGGGGGATGCGCGTGCTTGCGTGAAGCATGCGTATATGGAGCATCCCGCACCTTCGTATTTGATTTCATTGATTTTCGACGTGTAGCGGGAGCTGCAGCGTCAGCGGAGCCGGGTGTAGGGGCGGCCAGGACGGCTTCGTTGTCACCGTTAGGTATCCCGCCGGAGCCTGGCGCCACGCTACTTGAACCCAGCTCAACGCCGTCAAGCTGCGTCTGCTCGACCGCTTGATTGACATGTTCTTGATTAACTTGAGTTATCGGATCCGACAGCCGTCGGTGATCTGATCGAGAGGATGGCAGAAGAGATTCAGACGAGTACGACAGTAACTCGGCGCAAGACATGATATTCTTGCCGGATGAGGGAAACAACCCTCGAGAACCGGCTGAGGAAGCGGCCATCGTGGCCTTTGACTCCGCCGCGAGCGACGAAATCAACGCGCGCGACGACCAAAACTAACGCAGAAAATAATCGCCTCGATTGAACGACGACGCGGAATAACGCACAAAGCGCACGTCCGACTAACGCCGAATACACAGATACGCGCGGAAAAACACACTAAACTATCACGTAACACAGCAAGCGCTCCGCTCTAGTCAGCGTCTCCCCACACAGTGGCACCCAGCGCGCCCCGCCGCCGCACCTTTACCAGCTCGCCCCGTTGCGGCCGCCGACCAATGGGCCGCGAGCGCAACCGGCCGCCGCACCCGAGAGCATAAAGGACCCCCACCCCTGGCGGCGCCGCCACTCCGCTGCTCGACTCGCTGCGGCTCGCACCGTCGTTCGTCTCGTCTCGTTTTTTACACCACAGCGCATCGCCATGTCCGGACGCGGAAAGGGAGGCAAGGTCAAGGGCAAGTCAAAGTCCCGCTCAAGCAGGGCCGGGCTCCAGTTCCCGGTCGGCAGAATCCACCGCCTCCTGCGCAAGGGAAACTACGCCGAGCGCGTCGGCGCCGGGGCGCCCGTCTACCTCGCCGCCGTCATGGAGTACCTCGCGGCTGAGGTGCTCGAGCTGGCCGGAAACGCGGCCCGCGACAACAAGAAGACGCGCATCATCCCGCGCCACCTGCAGCTTGCCATCCGCAACGACGAGGAGCTCAACAAGCTCCTGTCGGGCGTCACCATCGCACAGGGTGGTGTCCTGCCCAACATCCAGGCCGTCCTGCTGCCAAAGAAGACCGAGAAGAAGGCCTAAACAGAGAGGCCAGGCAATCGGCACGCGGACCCGCCGCCCAGCAGCGCTGCGTGCTCCCCTGCACGCAACGCGCTTTGCCGGCCCGGCTCGGCTCACAACAATCGGCCCTTTTCAGGGCCACCACACAAACCTACGTCCAAAGCAAAATTTCAGTCGTCCTCGCCGCGCTTTGCTTTACTTCACTTCCACAGCCGCCGCCGGCAACAAGACCATACCAACTGCTACGATTGCAGGGGGAGATATTCTGCGAGGTACCTCGGTGTCACGCCTGACATCCAAGTGTCACATAGGGGGACTTGGCACAAACGCTCACGCCAGGATGCAGATCCTGTACCCCTGTTCCCTCGACCCCGCAACAGGGGTAGCGATACTGGAAATATGCGCGCCCTGTATGGGGCTATGCAGCCAGATCGACGATGCATCGCCTACAGAAGGGTCCAAAGCAGAGCGCTCTACGACGGGCCTTACACGTCCCCGCGGCAGACCTGCCTAGAACCACCCACAACACGATTCCGCGCCCTGGCAGAAGCGTTCTAACGCCACCGCGCGGAATTCACAAAATGACTATTACGTCTTGACCCTTGGGCAATATGAACACCACAGGGACAGATGTGCAAGACCCGAGTCGCTACTCCAGCAGTAGCACAAACAGAACACATAATCACTCTCAACAAACAGCAACGTCCGAAAAAGCACACTACCAAAGATAAGAACAACACACAGGAAAGAGGAGCAAATGTCCACAGGCGACAATAACCTCCACCAACTCCCCCTCTAACGGTAGAGGACTAAAAGAGAGAACAACAAGAAGAGCCGCCGCCATCTTGTCGTCCACAGCCCGTGTGGCCCAACACACACACACACACACACACACACATTTCTCTTGTTTTGTTTCGTTTGCCTCAAGCACCTCCACGCACGCACAGTCGCCTTCCAAACGACAACGACAGCAATAATCACCACTGTTAAACGAGCGTGTCGACACACCGCCCTCCACTCCCGCGCGCCACGTACAAACGAAACAGCTGATCCGGCCGCCTATGGGCACGCCTTGCCTCGGCAACTCCAACGCCGCCGCAAACACACAGCCGAAACCACGCAAATATTCACCGCCTCTCGCACAACAACAACAACAACAACAACAACAACAACAACACCACACAGCCCGGCGTCTCCATCGATCGATAAACAAAACAAACACACAACGCCCTCTCTCGCACGCACGCACACACACACACACACACACACACACACACAAGACCCGCTTCCTTTCCTTTCTCCCAGTCACGTCACGTCAGTCAAACGCAAACGAAATGAAGAATGAAAGAAAGAAGGCAGGCAGGCAGGCAGGCAGGCAACAACACAGACTCTTTCGCACTTTTCAATTTCCGAACAGTGTGGTGGCCCTGAAAAGGGCCGTTTTCGTCTCTCCCACGGCCGCGGGAAGGCCAACGCGGCACAGCACACCGGCTGCGACGCGCCTAACCGCCGAAACCGTACAGGGTGCGCCCCTGCCTCTTCAGGGCGTACACCACGTCCATGGCCGTCACAGTCTTGCGCTTGGCGTGCTCAGTGTACGTCACCGCGTCGCGGATCACGTTCTCCAGGAACACCTTCAGCACTCCGCGGGTCTCCTCGTAGATCAGACCAGAGATGCGCTTCACGCCGCCCCTGCGAGCCAGGCGGCGGATCGCGGGCTTCGTGATGCCCTGGATGTTGTCGCGCAACACCTTGCGGTGCCGCTTGGCGCCACCCTTGCCGAGCCCCTTTCCTCCCTTGCCGCGGCCAGTCATCTCTTCTAAATCCTCAAAAAAAGCTCAAGGCAAGCAAAACGTCTGCTGCAGCGGCTGGCTCCTCACCCGGCGCTAGCGAGTCGGCTACGGTCTGCGCCCGGCGCTTTTTTTTTTTTTTTATATAGGATGGGGCCCCTCCACGCCCGCACCAACGTGGTGACCAAACCAAAAGTTCTACTGTCACCTCCGTAAGCATGTTAGTATTTGAATCAGGCGTCACAGGATGCAGGCTGTGATGTTATCCATGCGTCTGGGTAAGACTACTCATTAACATGGTCCATCGGAGATAGATAGTGGTCGAAAACGATCGAAGGGTAGCGGTTGTAAGAGCAGAGGAAAAAAAGTGCCAAGGCCAGCGCCAAGGGAAAAAAACCTCTGCGACAGTAGGACGGGTAGTAAGGGCAGTAGCGGCTTGCTAGCTGCGACAGAGCATGCAAGGTGAGGGAAGGTTAGCGTGAGGTATCGTGCAACGTTACCTATGTACTGCGTGGTCGTTAGCTGGGGGAGTCCGGTTGCTGCGGCTGGGCTCGCTTGTAGTCTCCTGGGCCGGCCGCAGTGGCTTCCTCCCTGTAACATAGAAGTTCGGCGCGGCAACGCATGCGCTGCTGTTAGGCCCTCTGCTGCGCCTTGTCGTCAGTGACTTGGTGCAGCTTCATCAGGCTGGTGCAGAGCGGCGGCAATCGGCTACCGTACAGCGTCCTCCTCTACTGCACGGCGCAGCCCTTCTGCTCTGCAGCTTCAGGACGCGCCGCAGCTTCAAGGCGCGCCGCTGTCTCGGTGAGCTGCGCCACTGTAGCGTCGGTGAAATGTACGCCGTTCGCTCTCGCTGTCGCGATGAAGGTCGCCGTCGCAGTGGTCGCCGTCGCCACCGGTTCCGCTGGGGCGGCGGTTGTCTTCTTTGCGCCTCTCACTTGCGGTGTTGCTGGGACAACCGCTGGGATAGGCGCGCGAACGTCCTTCTGCGAGGTCGCAGGAGTGTTCGCAGGTACGACTGCACTGAGGCCTTGGGCGAGGACTGCGCGCAGTTGCCTCAGGGCCTCTTCCTTCTCTGCAGCCACGGCGGCTGCGAAGGCAGCCCTCTCCGCCGCCATGACGGCTTGGAGGGCTGCTGTGGCCTCCTTCACGGCGGCGCCGAGTTCGAGGTCACACTTCTTCACGGGAGGGCGAGCTGCGTCCTGGCTGCCCGTTTCCGAGCGGCCGTCCCTGCCCCTGGCAGGTGGATCTGCTACTGCGCCGTCCCTCAGCTGCGCCGGGCTGGTCTGCGCCCTACGCCGTTTCCGACGTCGTCTTCTCTTCTGCTGCTGCGTCGGTGCGGCCGCTTCGCCGCCCCCGGTTTGGGTGCGGCTTGAGAAAGCCGCACAACCGCGCCAGCTGGCGACGTGCGGGCCGCCACACCTGACACAAGTCGGCAGAGCGTTGCTGCCGCGGTCGCAGGCGCGGCTGTCGTGCTCGCCTGAGCACTTGACGCACCGCGCCGCGTTGCGGCAATACTTCGCAACATGGCCCTCGCCCTGGCACCTGAAGCACTGGGGCAGAGGGTCCATGGCGGTCGGGAGAGCCTCTGTCGTCACCGGGAAGCCCAGCAACTTCCGCAAGTCGAAGACGTCGCTCCCGCCGTCGACCGTTTGCACGGTCACGGCATAGAGCGGCGCCCTCTTCCTGTTGGTCCGGTTGTGCAACCTTGCGGTTGCGCAACCAAACCCGGCTCGCAGCAGCCCTTCCCGGACCGCTGCCTCGTCGCAGCACCAAGGCAACCCCCTGAGGAGTGCCTTGGTCGTCTTCATCCTTCCAACGGAAGGTGCCTTATCACGCGCCGGCGGTGCGTCGACGACGTGGTCGGCCACTGCGACCTTGATCGCCCTGTGATCGGCCACGTTTGCAGCTCGTACGCAGATCAGCGAGTCTGTATCGACAGACTCGTAGACCACCTCGTTCCGAGCGCAATTCGTGATGGTGTCGAACAGCGCTGTCCACGCGCCTTTGCACTTGACGTACAAAGGGGGAGCAGGCCGCGACTCGTCTTCACGGGAGTTCCTCGCATGGTCGGCAGACTCGGTGAGCTGCACAACCGAAGGACCCTTCGTAGCGGCAGGTTTCCTCTGCGCACCCTTCTTTCCCATGCTGCGAGGCGCGGAACACGACAATTTGCACGCGTTGTAAGAACAACACACGACAATCTGCTCTCCGCGGCGCCCACAGCACAGAAAACCTCTTCACGAGCTCTCAACGGCCGAGTAGGCTAAGCGCGCAACGGCAGCGATGCGCTCGCCTCGCCAGCTCAGGCCGCTCTGGGGGCCGCGGGCTGCGCCCGGCGCACGCGCCAGCCCCCCTATATAGACTCTGGCCCGCCCTCCCCCCACCACGCGCAACCGAGGGCATATAAGCGCACCACGGCCGCTGGCGCGCGCCCGTCTCGTCAAGGCAGCACCCGACGCAGCACCTCGCCTCCACGCCGCTCCGCTAACCGCTACCGCTATGGCCCGCACAAAGCAAACGGCCCGCAAGTCCACCGGCGGAAAGGCGCCGCGCAAACAGCTCGCCACCAAGGCGGCGAGGAAGAGCGCGCCCGCCACCGGCGGCGTCAAGAAGCCCCACCGCTACAGGCCGGGCACCGTCGCCCTGCGAGAAATCAGGCGCTACCAGAAGAGCACAGAGCTGCTCATCCGCAAGCTGCCATTCCAGCGCCTAGTGCGCGAGATCGCCCAGGACTTCAAGACCGACCTGCGCTTCCAGAGCTCCGCGGTCATGGCCCTGCAGGAGGCCAGCGAGGCCTACCTCGTCGGCCTCTTCGAAGACACCAACCTGTGCGCAATCCACGCCAAGCGCGTCACCATCATGCCCAAGGACATCCAGCTCGCGCGCCGCATCCGCGGCGAGCGCGCCTAAACACCGCGCCAGCCGCTGGGCACCGCCCGCGCACGCAAACAAACAAAACGGCCCTTTTAAGGGCCACTAACATCACTCCGTCGCGAGCAAACTTTGTCGGTCGCCTCTCGCCCCACAACCACAGAACCAAAGACAAAACACCACTTCCACTTCCCGTCCGTCCGCCACAGCCGCTCTCCTCTGCCAGCTTGCTGGCGCGCGCAACAATCAACATCGTCCCTCCCCGGCGCGGCGCACAATACCCATCGGCCGACGCCGTCAACCACACGGCCGGCCGCCGCTTCGTTTCGAAAAGAGAAACAAACAAAAAGCCAGGCACGTCCAACGCCACCGACCCTTTCCCCACATCTCAACGTCCCCCGCCCCCGTTCCATCCAAGAACACACACACACAAGACAAGACACATCCGAGAAGACGGCAGGCAGCCAAACCAAAGTATTCAAACAACATGACACAAAACCAACCGTCGGCCGGCCGCGACCAAAAACGGCGACAATCAACCGCTACCGCCGCCCGCACCCGCCACCGACCCCCCGCAATCCAACCACCACGGCACGCAAACAGTATCCACACACGGGCATACAGAAACGCCAGACGACACAACCACACCGCAACACAAACACGACAATCAAAACCTTCCCGACGTGCTTTGATGGCCCTGAGAAGGGCCGTTTTGGGCCGCGCGTCTGTTGCGCGCCACTAGACGACGGGGACGGGGGGTGCGGACGACGGAGTCAACCGCCAACCCTTCCTTTCCCATTCCTCTCTACTTCTTCTTCTTGGGCGAAGCCTTCGCCTTAGACGGCGTCGTCGCCTTCTTCGGGCGCGGCGCCTTCGGCTTCTTCGTCGGAACCTTGGCGGCCTTCTTCGCCTTCGACGGCGACTTGGCCTTGGCCGGCTTGGCAGCAGCCGCCTTCTTCGCACCGGCGGGAGCGGCCGACGCCGCAGACGCCTTCTTGGCGGCGCCCGCCTTCCGACCAGTCGCCGCCTTCACGCCACCAGCCTTCTTTGCGCCGGCCGCACGGGCGCCCTTCTTCTCCTTGCTGGCCGGAGCGGCGCGCTTCTTCTTGGCACCGCCAGCACGAGCCTTGCCGCCCTCAGCCGCCCCGCCGCCGGCGCCGGCAAGCTTGAAAGAGCCGGACGCGCCCTTCCCCTTCGTCTGCACCAGCTCGCCCGCCACCACGGCCGACTTGAGGTACTTCTTGATAAACGGCGCCAGCTTCTCCGCGTCCAGCTTGTAGTGCGCGGCAATGTACTTCTTGATCGCCTGCAGCGACGATCCGCCGCGCTCCTTCAGACTCTTGATGGCGGCCGTCACCATCTCAGAGGTGCGCGGGTGCGCAGGCTTGGCGCGCGGCTTCTTCGCAGCCGACGCAGACTTTGCCTTCTTCGTAGTGCCGGTGGCGGCGGGTGCCGCAGCAGTCTCGTTCGTAGCCGCCTGATCTGCCATTTCGACGACGCGCGTTAACACACAACACAGCGAGCAGCGAGAGCGAGAGGAGACACGCAGCGAGCGGAGCGCACAGCAGAGGAATAGCCGCCTCGCGCCACAGGCCCAGCCAGTGTCGCGGGCGGGCGCGGACGGCCGAGAGAGCGGCCGCCACTCTGCGCGCCGCCGCGCCGCGCCTCCCGCGCTTGCTACCGCCCAACGTCCGACAGCCTGTGCGGAGCAGCCCCACACCTGCGCCACAACCACCCGCGCCTTTCAAACCACCGAGGATGGGGCTACACACAGCCACACCACAGTCGCCAACCAGTCGCCACGGCAGCGCCGCAAACCACGGCCAAACTGCAGCCACCGCGCGCTACAGCCTGGGTCGGCCCGCCGAGAATCGCCGCCCACGCCCAAATGCCGCCCCCACAGCCCCAGCCGGCGACCGGCCACAATGGCCAAACCTTCGGCAAAAGCCCCACACCGTCGCCGCGGCAGCCCGGCCTGCGCGGCCGGCGCCACAGCCACACAAGCGGAGGCGTGCGGCGATGACGGCCGTGCAAACGCACCTCCGCCGCCCCATCGCCCTCCCACCGTTTCCCGATCGGCCCGCAGCCGTCGGGCCACGTCCTCCTCCTCTCGCCCGCCAACATTCACAGCCCTTTCGTTCGTTTCCCAACAATTTCAATTGTGCCCGCCGCAAAAACGGGCGCCGCCTGCAAAGCAACATGCTCCGCCGGAGCGCCCCTCGCCGCTTACGAGCCAACCCCTCGCCCGAGGCAAACCGAAATCCGCAACTACAGACCAACCCAATCTGCCGTCAGCACACACGACAGCCAACATCACGCGTTACGAGTTAGACATTAGGTTCACACGTCTCGGTTAGGTTCGGTGGACGTGCGTTACGTTAAGGGCACTTGGGTTAGGTTAAGCATTCAAAACACACGTCAGCCGTCAGAGGTTAGGTTAGGTTACGTTACATTACATTAAGGTTAGGTTAGGGGCACTTGGGTTAGGTTAAGGGTCGGTGTTAGGTTAAGCGTCAAACTTAGGTTAAGCATTCAAACACACGTCGGGCGTCCGAGGTTAGGTTAGGTTAGGTTAGGTTAGGTTAAGGCCACTTGGTTTAGGTTAAGCCTCAAACTTAGGTTAAGCATTCAAACACACGTCGGGCGTCAGGTGGCCGCAGCAGCCGCACCTACCTACCTACCTACCTACCTACCCACCCAACCACCCACCCACCTCACGGCCGGACAGCTTGGCTTACTTGGCGCTGAGGCTGACCTCACCGCACCGCACCGCACCGCACCTCACCTCACCTCACGCTACGCAACGCTACAGGTTCGGTTCGCTCAGCTTAGGCTTAGAGCTTAAGCGCCGAGGTCGGATTACGTTGGTTCACCTACGGGCGCCACACTTTGGGTGTAAAGGTCGCGTCGGGTCGTCGGCACGCCGCAAAAACAAAAGCGAAGCCACAGACAACGCCGACAAACGGGCAGCACGACCACGACCAGATACCGAGACACACGGACCACCCACCGGCCAAAGGGCACCAAACTACAAACCAGAGCACCACGTGTCGACCAGAGCAACCCGCCGCTCACGCGACGTGGCTGGCACCGAAGGGCCGCCGCAACTGCGCTTTCCGCGCCGGGCCGGATGCACGTGCGGCAACACCACCACCGCACACAGCCGCTGTTCAACATCAACCAACAAACACGCCGCGGTCGCAGCCTCAACGCCAGCACACACGTTTGCACCACCATTCACACGCACCGCACAAACAGCTGTCGCCGACACAGCCGACAACACAAACACACCGCAACGACGCCGCCGCCTCTACTTGTGCCGGCCACCCACCCCACCGACGGCGCACCTGTCGCCAGCCGGCAGTCGGCAGTCGACACGGGAAACGCACACCGCCACTTCGCTCGCGCGCACGCCACCAACCAGTCGTCGTCTCCAAAAACAACAAACAAACAAACAAACATAGGGCAGGCAACAAATCGCCTCGCACGAACCGTCCACAAAACTATCAAAGCACAGCCTCTGGCTAACGGCCACGACGCAGCGGCACGCTGCTCCTTTCCCCGCCCCACTCGATTCACGAAGGCACGCGACACCGCCAACGACGGCCTCGCTTGCCGCAACCGACACCTTTCCGCCACTACGCACAGCCGCACCCGACGCCCGTGGCAACGACACAACTACTGCACTATCCACCGCCGCCTCCCCCTTCCCGTACACACAGCCAGCCAGCCAAAACCACTCCAACGACCCAAACATGCACGTGCAACGGCACACCCCAACCAGTCAACGTCGACAACCACACGCACGGCTCGAAACCGGCGTCCTTCCACGTTGCCATCAAGCTACACACAAGACACAAGGAACCAACAACAGCAAGCCCGCCCGCCCGCCCCACTCTCACGCCGCAAAAAAAAGCACACCGAAAACCGCCAAACGCACATTCCCATCGCACTGACACCGACCGGCTCGCTACCACCACACCTCTCGGCAGCCGTTTCGCAAACATGACACGGCGCGACATGACATCACGACCAACTCTCCTTTCCCGACGCCTTCGGCCGGAGCACAACGCCGCCAATTCGCCACACAGTCACACAGTCGACAAGCGCCCGCCCTCCCTGCACGACGCCGCGCAGCAAAGGCGCCCGCAAACACATACCTCTCCTCTCTCTCGGCCGGCCGACGCGCCAACCGCCACACCGCCAGCCACTCGCAATTGTGCACTGCCGCCAGCCACACGTCCAACACGCCGCGCCGCCTCCGGCCACCCGCCAGGGGGCGCTCACGTCCGCGACAACAGCGCGGCCCGCCGGGCCAAACCGAACCGAGCCGCCCGCCGCTGCTCTGCACATCGTCCTGCGCGCATCAACAAAACGAGGCAAGCGAGCACACCCCGTCACAACGCCACATCACGCAAATGCCGTGCCGACCTCTTGTGTCTACCGCCTAAATTGCACTCACCAGCCGCCCCTTCTTCTTCCTCCCTATCTATCTGTGCGTCTGTGTCGGTCCGCGCGTGACGCCTCTCAACATCCGCCGTCGCCGTCCCCGTTTCCGCCCCAATGCCATCGTCGCGCCGCCTCCTCCTCCGCCCCTGTCCGGCCCGCACCACACCACACACCGCTGCTTGTCCCGGCCGTTGCCACCAAAGGCGCCTACCGCAAACGCGCCACGCCGCAGCCCCCGTGCGTGCATCTCCGTGCCGACGCTGCCTCTCTGCCCTCCCGCACGCACTCGACCGACCGACCGACATGCACTGCGTCGACGGCCTCGACAACACAGTCTCTGGGCTCCGCACTGCGTGTTCCGGTACGCGCGCTGAAACACGTATGTACTCATTACCAGCGATGGCGAGGCACGACACAATCTCTGACCAGAGAGTTTCTTATCGTCGCTAGTCTGCGCCACACGACACTAGTAGCACGTAGCGCGTCGGCAGGAACAGTTGTCATCTATATGTGGCGGGTCGGGAGAGGTAGTAGTCAGTCGACAGTATTGGCGAGTGGACGATTGTACTGAGCGGGCGGCGGCGTGCTCTTCTCGCGACTCTGGTCTCCCTTCGGGACGATGCATATTGTTATTAAAGGTAAGGTAATGAAGCTGCATTGCGCAAATCTAATAATGTATGTCAATTGTAACTATTTTCTTCACAACAAAATGCCCCAATAATACTTTGTTTCCAAACTAACTTTTTTTAACGTACAACCATTCATTTCCATTTAAAGAATATTTCCTACGCATTTCCTCCAACAATCAACATTAAATGTGAGCCGGCATTCATTGCACGAAGCTGTGTACAGGTATCTACAGTTAAGAGCACATATAGATGCAGTTTGTTTTCTCTTTTGTCTTTTTGTTTTTTTTTTTTATTGACGTAACGATCTTTTGCTCTTTTTCTTCTAATTTGTACATAGGCTGTTTGTTTACATTTTTTATATTGGTAACGCCACGTAGCGCTCTGCGTGAAAATCACTGCCTGTGCTGTGTGCAGTCTGTGGCTAGTTTGCATTGTTGTCATGAACTGCTATAGCTGGATGTGAACAGCGCGTAGCGTTGCGCAGTTAGGGGTGAGCCGCCAGCACTGGTGCATGTGAGCAGAGAGATGGCGGACTTTTCAAATTACATATATTATGACTGGTGATGATATTAAGGGTAAATGCATTGTTTGTTGTTCTCTATTAAACATCTTTACTTTGCTAACTATCCCTATCAGTAGTTAGTGCCCTCCGTAGTTTGAATCTCTTATTTAGCTGGCAGCAGTGGTGCTCGCTGTATTGCAGTAGTTCGACTAATGAAGATTTTTGTGAGGTAAGTGATTTCCGAAAGGTGTACTTTAATGTTACTCAGGGCCATTCTTTTGCAGGGATCTTTGATAGTCAGATTGCGTTGCGCTCAAAATATTGTGTGTCAGTTTAAGCACAGTTTTCTATACATTGTTGTTCAAAGGGGGACGTTTCAGAATACAGGGCCGAAAGGTCAGCCAGCGCTGCCCTTACAACCTTTATCGGGTTTTCAATTATGTCTGTTGAGATGTTCATGGTTCATTATTTCCATTCATCATATTACCGAGCGTTTCTCATCAATCTTCGTTCGTTCATTTTCTAGGGACGTTAACAACATTCCGGCACATTTTCATCATCATTCACTCACTCGCTTACTTACTTGCGACTATTTGTGCGGGGAGGTTACACTTGGGTCCATTTCCATTTACATTCAATGTTGATAGACCTTTCTTTTTTGTTGTTGTTGTTTTGTTGCTGGCGGGTTACAAAAGGCCTCATTTTATGTTGGTTGCAGCAGCGTTTTTTTCCTCCTTCTTCTAGTGTTTTCCCCGCTCTCACCGCCGCCCCCGCCCCTCCCGCATCCGTCGGTCTCACCACGTTCACTGACAGCCGCGTCTGCGGCTACACCACAACGGCCCCCTCCCGGCAACCCATTCGTTTTCTCTTCTTTTGCACAAAAACAACGCCGCACGCGCCAGCCGAGCGCAGCGCAAGCCACCCACACCGCGCCCCTCCCGTCTTTATAGCCTCCGCGTGCGTCTTGTTTTCTTCGTTTGCCCCCTCCCATCTCCCGAATGCCATGCCAGCAGCGTTACGCGTGCCCATCCCCTGTCCACACACTACCGCGAAACGAACAGCCTTCCGGGCCACATGCAGGGCACGCCCACCGCCATTCCCGGACGCAATTCTCAAAACAACACACACACACACACACACACACACACACACACACACACACACAATGGCTTTGCACACGAACATAGACGGCACGGGCACTGTCGTACATTCTTCCTCAGAACCATCTCAACGAACGTTACATACACATCCGGGAAAGCAAAGCAAAGCAACGCAACGCACCGCACAATTCAGCCGTCAAAGGTAACGTTCACCACGGCAAGACACTTGCCGCCGCGCCGTTACACGCATTTCAGTGCGGCTACAATACACCTCCGACACGGGAACGTTCCGTTGCTCTACACTGCGTTTCTCCGTTTTGTTTCGTTCTTGTTTTTTTCCGTTTTTTCTCTCTTTTTTTTTTTTTCCCTCCGTCCTTTCCTCCACCATTCTCTCCTCACGTTCTGCCCAGACATTCGACCGATCAGAGGTTCGTCCACCTTTCGCTAACCGTCCTCAGCGCGACGGTGTACCAACGGTATGACGGTGCGACGGGTGTTCCAGACGTCCGTTGCGTGATGCCGGTGTACCGCGCCGATCGACAGTGTCCCAGAGGCGACGGATCGGACCACACCACCGACACACACAAACACGTGTACGCACATTCGCCAAAGCGACCGTCGTCTTCTAGCGTCGCGCTTACTCTACTGTACTGCACTGGACCACGCGTGCATGCATCTTCAATGACGACGTCGGTGTGCGTGCGTAACGCACACAAGCAGACACAGTCAGTCAGACACGACTATCGAAATCAGAGTCGGAGGAAAGGTACATCATCGTGCGTGTCGCCCGTACAATGCAATACACATTGGTGTCTCAATGCGCGTTCATTTAAACGTCACTCACACGCCTCCACGCTGCATTTACAGACACACATTTCACCCTCGCCATACATGGCGTGCAAACCGACCCGCAAACGGCCGTCGTTACACAACAATCGCGTTTCGTTTCCATCCGTCACGTAACTAACCGGCACCTCCATCCAAAGGGCACATCACCGATCGCACTTCCCCCCCTCGCAGACAGGCAACACCAACTCGTTGTGCGCACGTGCCTCCATTCCACGTCACACCGTGGCCGTACCCCGCAACACGCGACGCGCCCCCCCCCCAACAATCAAATTCATCGCATCGGCCACCCCACCCCGTCGCGTCGCAACCAAAGCGGTAGCTATTGCCGCCGTCCACCCACTCACACACACAACAAAACAAAACAAACATAAACAACAACAATTCCGCCCTTCCCGCAAAGGCCATTTGGTGGCCCTGAAAAGGGCCGTTTTGCCGCTCTCGCAACGGAGGAGCCTTCTCTCCTTCCATTCCAGAGCCACCTCCTTACTTGGAGCTCGTGTACTTGGTCACCGCCTTCGTGCCCTCGCTCACGGCGTGCTTGGCCAGCTCGCCAGGCAGCAACAGCCGCACAGCGGTCTGGATCTCGCGGGACGTGATGGTCGAGCGCTTGTTGTAGTGCGCCAGGCGAGACGCCTCGGCCGCGATGCGCTCGAAAATGTCGTTCACGAAGCTGTTCATGATGCTCATCGCCTTCGACGAGATGCCCGTGTCAGGGTGCACCTGCTTCAGCACCTTGTAGATGTAGATGGCATAGCTCTCCTTCCTCTTGCGCTTCTTCTTCTTGTCGCCCTTCGAAATGTTCTTCTGCGCCTTGCCAGCCTTCTTGGCGGCCTTCCCGCTAGTCTTGGGCGGCATCGCAGACAAACAGGAACGTACGGCAGCAACACCAGCAGCAAGCGCTCCGCTCTAGTCAGCGTCTCCCCACACAGTGGCACCCAGCGCGCCCCGCCGCCGCACCTTTACCAGCTCGCCCCGTTGCGGCCGCCGACCAATGGGCCGCGAGCGCAACCGGCCGCCGCACCCGAGAGCATAAAGGACCCCCACCCCTGGCGGCGCCGCCACTCCGCTGCTCGACTCGCTGCGGCTCGCACCGTCGTTCGTCTCGTCTCGTTTTTTACACCACAGCGCATCGCCATGTCCGGACGCGGAAAGGGAGGCAAGGTCAAGGGCAAGTCAAAGTCCCGCTCAAGCAGGGCCGGGCTCCAGTTCCCGGTCGGCAGAATCCACCGCCTCCTGCGCAAGGGAAACTACGCCGAGCGCGTCGGCGCCGGGGCGCCCGTCTACCTCGCCGCCGTCATGGAGTACCTCGCGGCTGAGGTGCTCGAGCTGGCCGGAAACGCGGCCCGCGACAACAAGAAGACGCGCATCATCCCGCGCCACCTGCAGCTTGCCATCCGCAACGACGAGGAGCTCAACAAGCTCCTGTCGGGCGTCACCATCGCACAGGGTGGTGTCCTGCCCAACATCCAGGCCGTCCTGCTGCCAAAGAAGACCGAGAAGAAGGCCTAAACAGAGAGGCCAGGCAATCGGCACGCGGACCCGCCGCCCAGCAGCGCTGCGTGCTCCCCTGCACGCAACGCGCTTTGCCGGCCCGGCTCGGCTCACAACAATCGGCCCTTTTCAGGGCCACCACACAAACCTACGTCCAAAGCAAAATTTCAGTCGTCCTCGCCGCGCTTTGCTTTACTTCACTTCCACAGCCGCCGCCGGCAACAAGACCATACCAACTGCTACGATTGCAGGGGGAGATATTCTGCGAGGTACCTCGGTGTCACGCCTGACATCCAAGTGTCACATAGGGGGACTTGGCACAAACGCTCACGCCAGGATGCAGATCCTGTACCCCTGTTCCCTCGACCCCGCAACAGGGGTAGCGATACTGGAAATATGCGCGCCCTGTATGGGGCTATGCAGCCAGATCGACGATGCATCGCCTACAGAAGGGTCCAAAGCAGAGCGCTCTACGACGGGCCTTACACGTCCCCGCGGCAGACCTGCCTAGAACCACCCACAACACGATTCCGCGCCCTGGCAGAAGCGTTCTAACGCCACCGCGCGGAATTCACAAAATGACTATTACGTCTTGACCCTTGGGCAATATGAACACCACAGGGACAGATGTGCAAGACCCGAGTCGCTACTCCAGCAGTAGCACAAACAGAACACATAATCACTCTCAACAAACAGCAACGTCCGAAAAAGCACACTACCAAAGATAAGAACAACACACAGGAAAGAGGAGCAAATGTCCACAGGCGACAATAACCTCCACCAACTCCCCCTCTAACGGTAGAGGACTAAAAGAGAGAACAACAAGAAGAGCCGCCGCCATCTTGTCGTCCACAGCCCGTGTGGCCCAACACACACACACACACACACACACACATTTCTCTTGTTTTGTTTCGTTTGCCTCAAGCACCTCCACGCACGCACAGTCGCCTTCCAAACGACAACGACAGCAATAATCACCACTGTTAAACGAGCGTGTCGACACACCGCCCTCCACTCCCGCGCGCCACGTACAAACGAAACAGCTGATCCGGCCGCCTATGGGCACGCCTTGCCTCGGCAACTCCAACGCCGCCGCAAACACACAGCCGAAACCACGCAAATATTCACCGCCTCTCGCACAACAACAACAACAACAACAACAACAACAACAACACCACACAGCCCGGCGTCTCCATCGATCGATAAACAAAACAAACACACAACGCCCTCTCTCGCACGCACGCACACACACACACACACACACACACACACACAAGACCCGCTTCCTTTCCTTTCTCCCAGTCACGTCACGTCAGTCAAACGCAAACGAAATGAAGAATGAAAGAAAGAAGGCAGGCAGGCAGGCAGGCAGGCAACAACACAGACTCTTTCGCACTTTTCAATTTCCGAACAGTGTGGTGGCCCTGAAAAGGGCCGTTTTCGTCTCTCCCACGGCCGCGGGAAGGCCAACGCGGCACAGCACACCGGCTGCGACGCGCCTAACCGCCGAAACCGTACAGGGTGCGCCCCTGCCTCTTCAGGGCGTACACCACGTCCATGGCCGTCACAGTCTTGCGCTTGGCGTGCTCAGTGTACGTCACCGCGTCGCGGATCACGTTCTCCAGGAACACCTTCAGCACTCCGCGGGTCTCCTCGTAGATCAGACCAGAGATGCGCTTCACGCCGCCCCTGCGAGCCAGGCGGCGGATCGCGGGCTTCGTGATGCCCTGGATGTTGTCGCGCAACACCTTGCGGTGCCGCTTGGCGCCACCCTTGCCGAGCCCCTTTCCTCCCTTGCCGCGGCCAGTCATCTCTTCTAAATCCTCAAAAAAAGCTCAAGGCAAGCAAAACGTCTGCTGCAGCGGCTGGCTCCTCACCCGGCGCTAGCGAGTCGGCTACGGTCTGCGCCCGGCGCACGCGCCAGCCCCCCTATATAGACTCTGGCCCGCCCTCCCCCCACCACGCGCAACCGAGGGCATATAAGCGCACCACGGCCGCTGGCGCGCGCCCGTCTCGTCAAGGCAGCACCCGACGCAGCACCTCGCCTCCACGCCGCTCCGCTAACCGCTACCGCTATGGCCCGCACAAAGCAAACGGCCCGCAAGTCCACCGGCGGAAAGGCGCCGCGCAAACAGCTCGCCACCAAGGCGGCGAGGAAGAGCGCGCCCGCCACCGGCGGCGTCAAGAAGCCCCACCGCTACAGGCCGGGCACCGTCGCCCTGCGAGAAATCAGGCGCTACCAGAAGAGCACAGAGCTGCTCATCCGCAAGCTGCCATTCCAGCGCCTAGTGCGCGAGATCGCCCAGGACTTCAAGACCGACCTGCGCTTCCAGAGCTCCGCGGTCATGGCCCTGCAGGAGGCCAGCGAGGCCTACCTCGTCGGCCTCTTCGAAGACACCAACCTGTGCGCAATCCACGCCAAGCGCGTCACCATCATGCCCAAGGACATCCAGCTCGCGCGCCGCATCCGCGGCGAGCGCGCCTAAACACCGCGCCAGCCGCTGGGCACCGCCCGCGCACGCAAACAAACAAAACGGCCCTTTTAAGGGCCACTAACATCACTCCGTCGCGAGCAAACTTTGTCGGTCGCCTCTCGCCCCACAACCACAGAACCAAAGACAAAACACCACTTCCACTTCCCGTCCGTCCGCCACAGCCGCTCTCCTCTGCCAGCTTGCTGGCGCGCGCAACAATCAACATCGTCCCTCCCCGGCGCGGCGCACAATACCCATCGGCCGACGCCGTCAACCACACGGCCGGCCGCCGCTTCGTTTCGAAAAGAGAAACAAACAAAAAGCCAGGCACGTCCAACGCCACCGACCCTTTCCCCACATCTCAACGTCCCCCGCCCCCGTTCCATCCAAGAACACACACACACAAGACAAGACACATCCGAGAAGACGGCAGGCAGCCAAACCAAAGTATTCAAACAACATGACACAAAACCAACCGTCGGCCGGCCGCGACCAAAAACGGCGACAATCAACCGCTACCGCCGCCCGCACCCGCCACCGACCCCCCGCAATCCAACCACCACGGCACGCAAACAGTATCCACACACGGGCATACAGAAACGCCAGACGACACAACCACACCGCAACACAAACACGACAATCAAAACCTTCCCGACGTGCTTTGATGGCCCTGAGAAGGGCCGTTTTGGGCCGCGCGTCTGTTGCGCGCCACTAGACGACGGGGACGGGGGGTGCGGACGACGGAGTCAACCGCCAACCCTTCCTTTCCCATTCCTCTCTACTTCTTCTTCTTGGGCGAAGCCTTCGCCTTAGACGGCGTCGTCGCCTTCTTCGGGCGCGGCGCCTTCGGCTTCTTCGTCGGAACCTTGGCGGCCTTCTTCGCCTTCGACGGCGACTTGGCCTTGGCCGGCTTGGCAGCAGCCGCCTTCTTCGCACCGGCGGGAGCGGCCGACGCCGCAGACGCCTTCTTGGCGGCGCCCGCCTTCCGACCAGTCGCCGCCTTCACGCCACCAGCCTTCTTTGCGCCGGCCGCACGGGCGCCCTTCTTCTCCTTGCTGGCCGGAGCGGCGCGCTTCTTCTTGGCACCGCCAGCACGAGCCTTGCCGCCCTCAGCCGCCCCGCCGCCGGCGCCGGCAAGCTTGAAAGAGCCGGACGCGCCCTTCCCCTTCGTCTGCACCAGCTCGCCCGCCACCACGGCCGACTTGAGGTACTTCTTGATAAACGGCGCCAGCTTCTCCGCGTCCAGCTTGTAGTGCGCGGCAATGTACTTCTTGATCGCCTGCAGCGACGATCCGCCGCGCTCCTTCAGACTCTTGATGGCGGCCGTCACCATCTCAGAGGTGCGCGGGTGCGCAGGCTTGGCGCGCGGCTTCTTCGCAGCCGACGCAGACTTTGCCTTCTTCGTAGTGCCGGTGGCGGCGGGTGCCGCAGCAGTCTCGTTCGTAGCCGCCTGATCTGCCATTTCGACGACGCGCGTTAACACACAACACAGCGAGCAGCGAGAGCGAGAGGAGACACGCAGCGAGCGGAGCGCACAGCAGAGGAATAGCCGCCTCGCGCCACAGGCCCAGCCAGTGTCGCGGGCGGGCGCGGACGGCCGAGAGAGCGGCCGCCACTCTGCGCGCCGCCGCGCCGCGCCTCCCGCGCTTGCTACCGCCCAACGTCCGACAGCCTGTGCGGAGCAGCCCCACACCTGCGCCACAACCACCCGCGCCTTTCAAACCACCGAGGATGGGGCTACACACAGCCACACCACAGTCGCCAACCAGTCGCCACGGCAGCGCCGCAAACCACGGCCAAACTGCAGCCACCGCGCGCTACAGCCTGGGTCGGCCCGCCGAGAATCGCCGCCCACGCCCAAATGCCGCCCCCACAGCCCCAGCCGGCGACCGGCCACAATGGCCAAACCTTCGGCAAAAGCCCCACACCGTCGCCGCGGCAGCCCGGCCTGCGCGGCCGGCGCCACAGCCACACAAGCGGAGGCGTGCGGCGATGACGGCCGTGCAAACGCACCTCCGCCGCCCCATCGCCCTCCCACCGTTTCCCGATCGGCCCGCAGCCGTCGGGCCACGTCCTCCTCCTCTCGCCCGCCAACATTCACAGCCCTTTCGTTCGTTTCCCAACAATTTCAATTGTGCCCGCCGCAAAAACGGGCGCCGCCTGCAAAGCAACATGCTCCGCCGGAGCGCCCCTCGCCGCTTACGAGCCAACCCCTCGCCCGAGGCAAACCGAAATCCGCAACTACAGACCAACCCAATCTGCCGTCAGCACACACGACAGCCAACATCACGCGTTACGAGTTAGACATTAGGTTCACACGTCTCGGTTAGGTTCGGTGGACGTGCGTTACGTTAAGGGCACTTGGGTTAGGTTAAGCATTCAAAACACACGTCAGCCGTCAGAGGTTAGGTTAGGTTACGTTACATTACATTAAGGTTAGGTTAGGGGCACTTGGGTTAGGTTAAGGGTCGGTGTTAGGTTAAGCGTCAAACTTAGGTTAAGCATTCAAACACACGTCGGGCGTCCGAGGTTAGGTTAGGTTAGGTTAGGTTAGGTTAAGGCCACTTGGTTTAGGTTAAGCCTCAAACTTAGGTTAAGCATTCAAACACACGTCGGGCGTCAGGTGGCCGCAGCAGCCGCACCTACCTACCTACCTACCTACCTACCCACCCAACCACCCACCCACCTCACGGCCGGACAGCTTGGCTTACTTGGCGCTGAGGCTGACCTCACCGCACCGCACCGCACCGCACCTCACCTCACCTCACGCTACGCAACGCTACAGGTTCGGTTCGCTCAGCTTAGGCTTAGAGCTTAAGCGCCGAGGTCGGATTACGTTGGTTCACCTACGGGCGCCACACTTTGGGTGTAAAGGTCGCGTCGGGTCGTCGGCACGCCGCAAAAACAAAAGCGAAGCCACAGACAACGCCGACAAATGGGCAGCACGACCACGACCAGATACCGAGACACACGGACCACCCACCGGCCAAAGGGCACCAAACTACAAACCAGAGCACCACGTGTCGACCAGAGCAACCCGCCGCTCACGCGACGTGGCTGGCACCGAAGGGCCGCCGCAACTGCGCTTTCCGCGCCGGGCCGGATGCACGTGCGGCAACACCACCACCGCACACAGCCGCTGTTCAACATCAACCAACAAACACGCCGCGGTCGCAGCCTCAACGCCAGCACACACGTTTGCACCACCATTCACACGCACCGCACAAACAGCTGTCGCCGACACAGCCGACAACACAAACACACCGCAACGACGCCGCCGCCTCTACTTGTGCCGGCCACCCACCCCACCGACGGCGCACCTGTCGCCAGCCGGCAGTCGGCAGTCGACACGGGAAACGCACACCGCCACTTCGCTCGCGCGCACGCCACCAACCAGTCGTCGTCTCCAAAAACAACAAACAAACAAACAAACATAGGGCAGGCAACAAATCGCCTCGCACGAACCGTCCACAAAACTATCAAAGCACAGCCTCTGGCTAACGGCCACGACGCAGCGGCACGCTGCTCCTTTCCCCGCCCCACTCGATTCACGAAGGCACGCGACACCGCCAACGACGGCCTCGCTTGCCGCAACCGACACCTTTCCGCCACTACGCACAGCCGCACCCGACGCCCGTGGCAACGACACAACTACTGCACTATCCACCGCCGCCTCCCCCTTCCCGTACACACAGCCAGCCAGCCAAAACCACTCCAACGACCCAAACATGCACGTGCAACGGCACACCCCAACCAGTCAACGTCGACAACCACACGCACGGCTCGAAACCGGCGTCCTTCCACGTTGCCATCAAGCTACACACAAGACACAAGGAACCAACAACAGCAAGCCCGCCCGCCCGCCCCACTCTCACGCCGCAAAAAAAAGCACACCGAAAACCGCCAAACGCACATTCCCATCGCACTGACACCGACCGGCTCGCTACCACCACACCTCTCGGCAGCCGTTTCGCAAACATGACACGGCGCGACATGACATCACGACCAACTCTCCTTTCCCGACGCCTTCGGCCGGAGCACAACGCCGCCAATTCGCCACACAGTCACACAGTCGACAAGCGCCCGCCCTCCCTGCACGACGCCGCGCAGCAAAGGCGCCCGCAAACACATACCTCTCCTCTCTCTCGGCCGGCCGACGCGCCAACCGCCACACCGCCAGCCACTCGCAATTGTGCACTGCCGCCAGCCACACGTCCAACACGCCGCGCCGCCTCCGGCCACCCGCCAGGGGGCGCTCACGTCCGCGACAACAGCGCGGCCCGCCGGGCCAAACCGAACCGAGCCGCCCGCCGCTGCTCTGCACATCGTCCTGCGCGCATCAACAAAACGAGGCAAGCGAGCACACCCCGTCACAACGCCACATCACGCAAATGCCGTGCCGACCTCTTGTGTCTACCGCCTAAATTGCACTCACCAGCCGCCCCTTCTTCTTCCTCCCTATCTATCTGTGCGTCTGTGTCGGTCCGCGCGTGACGCCTCTCAACATCCGCCGTCGCCGTCCCCGTTTCCGCCCCAATGCCATCGTCGCGCCGCCTCCTCCTCCGCCCCTGTCCGGCCCGCACCACACCACACACCGCTGCTTGTCCCGGCCGTTGCCACCAAAGGCGCCTACCGCAAACGCGCCACGCCGCAGCCCCCGTGCGTGCATCTCCGTGCCGACGCTGCCTCTCTGCCCTCCCGCACGCACTCGACCGACCGACCGACATGCACTGCGTCGACGGCCTCGACAACACAGTCTCTGGGCTCCGCACTGCGTGTTCCGGTACGCGCGCTGAAACACGTATGTACTCATTACCAGCGATGGCGAGGCACGACACAATCTCTGACCAGAGAGTTTCTTATCGTCGCTAGTCTGCGCCACACGACACTAGTAGCACGTAGCGCGTCGGCAGGAACAGTTGTCATCTATATGTGGCGGGTCGGGAGAGGTAGTAGTCAGTCGACAGTATTGGCGAGTGGACGATTGTACTGAGCGGGCGGCGGCGTGCTCTTCTCGCGACTCTGGTCTCCCTTCGGGACGATGCATATTGTTATTAAAGGTAAGGTAATGAAGCTGCATTGCGCAAATCTAATAATGTATGTCAATTGTAACTATTTTCTTCACAACAAAATGCCCCAATAATACTTTGTTTCCAAACTAACTTTTTTTAACGTACAACCATTCATTTCCATTTAAAGAATATTTCCTACGCATTTCCTCCAACAATCAACATTAAATGTGAGCCGGCATTCATTGCACGAAGCTGTGTACAGGTATCTACAGTTAAGAGCACATATAGATGCAGTTTGTTTTCTCTTTTGTCTTTTTGTTTTTTTTTTTTATTGACGTAACGATCTTTTGCTCTTTTTCTTCTAATTTGTACATAGGCTGTTTGTTTACATTTTTTATATTGGTAACGCCACGTAGCGCTCTGCGTGAAAATCACTGCCTGTGCTGTGTGCAGTCTGTGGCTAGTTTGCATTGTTGTCATGAACTGCTATAGCTGGATGTGAACAGCGCGTAGCGTTGCGCAGTTAGGGGTGAGCCGCCAGCACTGGTGCATGTGAGCAGAGAGATGGCGGACTTTTCAAATTACATATATTATGACTGGTGATGATATTAAGGGTAAATGCATTGTTTGTTGTTCTCTATTAAACATCTTTACTTTGCTAACTATCCCTATCAGTAGTTAGTGCCCTCCGTAGTTTGAATCTCTTATTTAGCTGGCAGCAGTGGTGCTCGCTGTATTGCAGTAGTTCGACTAATGAAGATTTTTGTGAGGTAAGTGATTTCCGAAAGGTGTACTTTAATGTTACTCAGGGCCATTCTTTTGCAGGGATCTTTGATAGTCAGATTGCGTTGCGCTCAAAATATTGTGTGTCAGTTTAAGCACAGTTTTCTATACATTGTTGTTCAAAGGGGGACGTTTCAGAATACAGGGCCGAAAGGTCAGCCAGCGCTGCCCTTACAACCTTTATCGGGTTTTCAATTATGTCTGTTGAGATGTTCATGGTTCATTATTTCCATTCATCATATTACCGAGCGTTTCTCATCAATCTTCGTTCGTTCATTTTCTAGGGACGTTAACAACATTCCGGCACATTTTCATCATCATTCACTCACTCGCTTACTTACTTGCGACTATTTGTGCGGGGAGGTTACACTTGGGTCCATTTCCATTTACATTCAATGTTGATAGACCTTTCTTTTTTGTTGTTGTTGTTTTGTTGCTGGCGGGTTACAAAAGGCCTCATTTTATGTTGGTTGCAGCAGCGTTTTTTTCCTCCTTCTTCTAGTGTTTTCCCCGCTCTCACCGCCGCCCCCGCCCCTCCCGCATCCGTCGGTCTCACCACGTTCACTGACAGCCGCGTCTGCGGCTACACCACAACGGCCCCCTCCCGGCAACCCATTCGTTTTCTCTTCTTTTGCACAAAAACAACGCCGCACGCGCCAGCCGAGCGCAGCGCAAGCCACCCACACCGCGCCCCTCCCGTCTTTATAGCCTCCGCGTGCGTCTTGTTTTCTTCGTTTGCCCCCTCCCATCTCCCGAATGCCATGCCAGCAGCGTTACGCGTGCCCATCCCCTGTCCACACACTACCGCGAAACGAACAGCCTTCCGGGCCACATGCAGGGCACGCCCACCGCCATTCCCGGACGCAATTCTCAAAACAACACACACACACACACACACACACACACACACACACACACACAATGGCTTTGCACACGAACATAGACGGCACGGGCACTGTCGTACATTCTTCCTCAGAACCATCTCAACGAACGTTACATACACATCCGGGAAAGCAAAGCAAAGCAACGCAACGCACCGCACAATTCAGCCGTCAAAGGTAACGTTCACCACGGCAAGACACTTGCCGCCGCGCCGTTACACGCATTTCAGTGCGGCTACAATACACCTCCGACACGGGAACGTTCCGTTGCTCTACACTGCGTTTCTCCGTTTTGTTTCGTTCTTGTTTTTTTCCGTTTTTTCTCTCTCTTTTTTTTTTTTCCCTCCGTCCTTTCCTCCACCATTCTCTCCTCACGTTCTGCCCAGACATTCGACCGATCAGAGGTTCGTCCACCTTTCGCTAACCGTCCTCAGCGCGACGGTGTACCAACGGTATGACGGTGCGACGGGTGTTCCAGACGTCCGTTGCGTGATGCCGGTGTACCGCGCCGATCGACAGTGTCCCAGAGGCGACGGATCGGACCACACCACCGACACACACAAACACGTGTACGCACATTCGCCAAAGCGACCGTCGTCTTCTAGCGTCGCGCTTACTCTACTGTACTGCACTGGACCACGCGTGCATGCATCTTCAATGACGACGTCGGTGTGCGTGCGTCGTACGCACACAAGCAGACACAGTCAGTCAGACACGACTATCGAAATCAGAGTCGGAGGAAAGGTACATCATCGTGCGTGTCGCCCGTACAATGCAATACACATTGGTGTCTCAATGCGCGTTCATTTAAACGTCACTCACACGCCTCCACGCTGCATTTACAGACACACATTTCACCCTCGCCATACATGGCGTGCAAACCGACCCGCAAACGGCCGTCGTTACACAACAATCGCGTTTCGTTTCCATCCGTCACGTAACTAACCGGCACCTCCATCCAAAGGGCACATCACCGATCGCACTTCCCCCCCTCGCAGACAGGCAACACCAACTCGTTGTGCGCACGTGCCTCCATTCCACGTCACACCGTGGCCGTACCCCGCAACACGCGACGCGCCCCCCCCCCCAACAATCAAATTCATCGCATCGGCCACCCCACCCCGTCGCGTCGCAACCAAAGCGGTAGCTATTGCCGCCGTCCACCCACTCACACACACAACAAAACAAAACAAACATAAACAACAACAATTCCGCCCTTCCCGCAAAGGCCATTTGGTGGCCCTGAAAAGGGCCGTTTTGCCGCTCTCGCAACGGAGGAGCCTTCTCTCCTTCCATTCCAGAGCCACCTCCTTACTTGGAGCTCGTGTACTTGGTCACCGCCTTCGTGCCCTCGCTCACGGCGTGCTTGGCCAGCTCGCCAGGCAGCAACAGCCGCACAGCGGTCTGGATCTCGCGGGACGTGATGGTCGAGCGCTTGTTGTAGTGCGCCAGGCGAGACGCCTCGGCCGCGATGCGCTCGAAAATGTCGTTCACGAAGCTGTTCATGATGCTCATCGCCTTCGACGAGATGCCCGTGTCAGGGTGCACCTGCTTCAGCACCTTGTAGATGTAGATGGCATAGCTCTCCTTCCTCTTGCGCTTCTTCTTCTTGTCGCCCTTCGAAATGTTCTTCTGCGCCTTGCCAGCCTTCTTGGCGGCCTTCCCGCTAGTCTTGGGCGGCATCGCAGACAAACAGGAACGTACGGCAGCAACACCAGCAGCAAGCGCTCCGCTCTAGTCAGCGTCTCCCCACACAGTGGCACCCAGCGCGCCCCGCCGCCGCACCTTTACCAGCTCGCCCCGTTGCGGCCGCCGACCAATGGGCCGCGAGCGCAACCGGCCGCCGCACCCGAGAGCATAAAGGACCCCCACCCCTGGCGGCGCCGCCACTCCGCTGCTCGACTCGCTGCGGCTCGCACCGTCGTTCGTCTCGTCTCGTTTTTTACACCACAGCGCATCGCCATGTCCGGACGCGGAAAGGGAGGCAAGGTCAAGGGCAAGTCAAAGTCCCGCTCAAGCAGGGCCGGGCTCCAGTTCCCGGTCGGCAGAATCCACCGCCTCCTGCGCAAGGGAAACTACGCCGAGCGCGTCGGCGCCGGGGCGCCCGTCTACCTCGCCGCCGTCATGGAGTACCTCGCGGCTGAGGTGCTCGAGCTGGCCGGAAACGCGGCCCGCGACAACAAGAAGACGCGCATCATCCCGCGCCACCTGCAGCTTGCCATCCGCAACGACGAGGAGCTCAACAAGCTCCTGTCGGGCGTCACCATCGCACAGGGTGGTGTCCTGCCCAACATCCAGGCCGTCCTGCTGCCAAAGAAGACCGAGAAGAAGGCCTAAACAGAGAGGCCAGGCAATCGGCACGCGGACCCGCCGCCCAGCAGCGCTGCGTGCTCCCCTGCACGCAACGCGCTTTGCCGGCCCGGCTCGGCTCACAACAATCGGCCCTTTTCAGGGCCACCACACAAACCTACGTCCAAAGCAAAATTTCAGTCGTCCTCGCCGCGCTTTGCTTTACTTCACTTCCACAGCCGCCGCCGGCAACAAGACCATACCAACTGCTACGATTGCAGGGGGAGATATTCTGCGAGGTACCTCGGTGTCACGCCTGACATCCAAGTGTCACATAGGGGGACTTGGCACAAACGCTCACGCCAGGATGCAGATCCTGTACCCCTGTTCCCTCGACCCCGCAACAGGGGTAGCGATACTGGAAATATGCGCGCCCTGTATGGGGCTATGCAGCCAGATCGACGATGCATCGCCTACAGAAGGGTCCAAAGCAGAGCGCTCTACGACGGGCCTTACACGTCCCCGCGGCAGACCTGCCTAGAACCACCCACAACACGATTCCGCGCCCTGGCAGAAGCGTTCTAACGCCACCGCGCGGAATTCACAAAATGACTATTACGTCTTGACCCTTGGGCAATATGAACACCACAGGGACAGATGTGCAAGACCCGAGTCGCTACTCCAGCAGTAGCACAAACAGAACACATAATCACTCTCAACAAACAGCAACGTCCGAAAAAGCACACTACCAAAGATAAGAACAACACACAGGAAAGAGGAGCAAATGTCCACAGGCGACAATAACCTCCACCAACTCCCCCTCTAACGGTAGAGGACTAAAAGAGAGAACAACAAGAAGAGCCGCCGCCATCTTGTCGTCCACAGCCCGTGTGGCCCAACACACACACACACACACACACACACACATTTCTCTTGTTTTGTTTCGTTTGCCTCAAGCACCTCCACGCACGCACAGTCGCCTTCCAAACGACAACGACAGCAATAATCACCACTGTTAAACGAGCGTGTCGACACACCGCCCTCCACTCCCGCGCGCCACGTACAAACGAAACAGCTGATCCGGCCGCCTATGGGCACGCCTTGCCTCGGCAACTCCAACGCCGCCGCAAACACACAGCCGAAACCACGCAAATATTCACCGCCTCTCGCACAACAACAACAACAACAACAACAACAACAACAACACCACACAGCCCGGCGTCTCCATCGATCGATAACAAAACAAACACACAACGCCCTCTCTCGCACGCACGCACACACACACACACACACACACACACACACAAGACCCGCTTCCTTTCCTTTCTCCCAGTCACGTCACGTCAGTCAAACGCAAACGAAATGAAGAATGAAAGAAAGAAGGCAGGCAGGCAGGCAGGCAGGCAACAACACAGACTCTTTCGCACTTTTCAATTTCCGAACAGTGTGGTGGCCCTGAAAAGGGCCGTTTTCGTCTCTCCCACGGCCGCGGGAAGGCCAACGCGGCACAGCACACCGGCTGCGACGCGCCTAACCGCCGAAACCGTACAGGGTGCGCCCCTGCCTCTTCAGGGCGTACACCACGTCCATGGCCGTCACAGTCTTGCGCTTGGCGTGCTCAGTGTACGTCACCGCGTCGCGGATCACGTTCTCCAGGAACACCTTCAGCACTCCGCGGGTCTCCTCGTAGATCAGACCAGAGATGCGCTTCACGCCGCCCCTGCGAGCCAGGCGGCGGATCGCGGGCTTCGTGATGCCCTGGATGTTGTCGCGCAACACCTTGCGGTGCCGCTTGGCGCCACCCTTGCCGAGCCCCTTTCCTCCCTTGCCGCGGCCAGTCATCTCTTCTAAATCCTCAAAAAAAGCTCAAGGCAAGCAAAACGTCTGCTGCAGCGGCTGGCTCCTCACCCGGCGCTAGCGAGTCGGCTACGGTCTGCGCCCGGCGCACGCGCCAGCCCCCCTATATAGACTCTGGCCCGCCCTCCCCCCACCACGCGCAACCGAGGGCATATAAGCGCACCACGGCCGCTGGCGCGCGCCCGTCTCGTCAAGGCAGCACCCGACGCAGCACCTCGCCTCCACGCCGCTCCGCTAACCGCTACCGCTATGGCCCGCACAAAGCAAACGGCCCGCAAGTCCACCGGCGGAAAGGCGCCGCGCAAACAGCTCGCCACCAAGGCGGCGAGGAAGAGCGCGCCCGCCACCGGCGGCGTCAAGAAGCCCCACCGCTACAGGCCGGGCACCGTCGCCCTGCGAGAAATCAGGCGCTACCAGAAGAGCACAGAGCTGCTCATCCGCAAGCTGCCATTCCAGCGCCTAGTGCGCGAGATCGCCCAGGACTTCAAGACCGACCTGCGCTTCCAGAGCTCCGCGGTCATGGCCCTGCAGGAGGCCAGCGAGGCCTACCTCGTCGGCCTCTTCGAAGACACCAACCTGTGCGCAATCCACGCCAAGCGCGTCACCATCATGCCCAAGGGACATCCAGCTCGCGCGCCGCATCCGCGGCGAGCGCGCCTAAACACCGCGCCAGCCGCTGGGCACCGCCCGCGCACGCAAACAAACAAAACGGCCCTTTTAAGGGCCACTAACATCACTCCGTCGCGAGCAAACTTTGTCGGTCGCCTCTCGCCCCACAACCACAGAACCAAAGACAAAACACCACTTCCACTTCCCGTCCGTCCGCCACAGCCGCTCTCCTCTGCCAGCTTGCTGGCGCGCGCAACAATCAACATCGTCCCTCCCCGGCGCGGCGCACAATACCCATCGGCCGACGCCGTCAACCACACGGCCGGCCGCCGCTTCGTTTCGAAAAGAGAAACAAACAAAAAGCCAGGCACGTCCAACGCCACCGACCCTTTCCCCACATCTCAACGTCCCCCGCCCCCGTTCCATCCAAGAACACACACACACAAGACAAGACACATCCGAGAAGACGGCAGGCAGCCAAACCAAAGTATTCAAACAACATGACACAAAACCAACCGTCGGCCGGCCGCGACCAAAAACGGCGACAATCAACCGCTACCGCCGCCCGCACCCGCCACCGACCCCCCGCAATCCAACCACCACGGCACGCAAACAGTATCCACACACGGGCATACAGAAACGCCAGACGACACAACCACACCGCAACACAAACACGACAATCAAAACCTTCCCGACGTGCTTTGATGGCCCTGAGAAGGGCCGTTTTGGGCCGCGCGTCTGTTGCGCGCCACTAGACGACGGGGACGGGGGGTGCGGACGACGGAGTCAACCGCCAACCCTTCCTTTCCCATTCCTCTCTACTTCTTCTTCTTGGGCGAAGCCTTCGCCTTAGACGGCGTCGTCGCCTTCTTCGGGCGCGGCGCCTTCGGCTTCTTCGTCGGAACCTTGGCGGCCTTCTTCGCCTTCGACGGCGACTTGGCCTTGGCCGGCTTGGCAGCAGCCGCCTTCTTCGCACCGGCGGGAGCGGCCGACGCCGCAGACGCCTTCTTGGCGGCGCCCGCCTTCCGACCAGTCGCCGCCTTCACGCCACCAGCCTTCTTTGCGCCGGCCGCACGGGCGCCCTTCTTCTCCTTGCTGGCCGGAGCGGCGCGCTTCTTCTTGGCACCGCCAGCACGAGCCTTGCCGCCCTCAGCCGCCCCGCCGCCGGCGCCGGCAAGCTTGAAAGAGCCGGACGCGCCCTTCCCCTTCGTCTGCACCAGCTCGCCCGCCACCACGGCCGACTTGAGGTACTTCTTGATAAACGGCGCCAGCTTCTCCGCGTCCAGCTTGTAGTGCGCGGCAATGTACTTCTTGATCGCCTGCAGCGACGATCCGCCGCGCTCCTTCAGACTCTTGATGGCGGCCGTCACCATCTCAGAGGTGCGCGGGTGCGCAGGCTTGGCGCGCGGCTTCTTCGCAGCCGACGCAGACTTTGCCTTCTTCGTAGTGCCGGTGGCGGCGGGTGCCGCAGCAGTCTCGTTCGTAGCCGCCTGATCTGCCATTTCGACGACGCGCGTTAACACACAACACAGCGAGCAGCGAGAGCGAGAGGAGACACGCAGCGAGCGGAGCGCACAGCAGAGGAATAGCCGCCTCGCGCCACAGGCCCAGCCAGTGTCGCGGGCGGGCGCGGACGGCCGAGAGAGCGGCCGCCACTCTGCGCGCCGCCGCGCCGCGCCTCCCGCGCTTGCTACCGCCCAACGTCCGACAGCCTGTGCGGAGCAGCCCCACACCTGCGCCACAACCACCCGCGCCTTTCAAACCACCGAGGATGGGGCTACACACAGCCACACCACAGTCGCCAACCAGTCGCCACGGCAGCGCCGCAAACCACGGCCAAACTGCAGCCACCGCGCGCTACAGCCTGGGTCGGCCCGCCGAGAATCGCCGCCCACGCCCAAATGCCGCCCCCACAGCCCCAGCCGGCGACCGGCCACAATGGCCAAACCTTCGGCAAAAGCCCCACACCGTCGCCGCGGCAGCCCGGCCTGCGCGGCCGGCGCCACAGCCACACAAGCGGAGGCGTGCGGCGATGACGGCCGTGCAAACGCACCTCCGCCGCCCCATCGCCCTCCCACCGTTTCCCGATCGGCCCGCAGCCGTCGGGCCACGTCCTCCTCCTCTCGCCCGCCAACATTCACAGCCCTTTCGTTCGTTTCCCAACAATTTCAATTGTGCCCGCCGCAAAAACGGGCGCCGCCTGCAAAGCAACATGCTCCGCCGGAGCGCCCCTCGCCGCTTACGAGCCAACCCCTCGCCCGAGGCAAACCGAAATCCGCAACTACAGACCAACCCAATCTGCCGTCAGCACACACGACAGCCAACATCACGCGTTACGAGTTAGACATTAGGTTCACACGTCTCGGTTAGGTTCGGTGGACGTGCGTTACGTTAAGGGCACTTGGGTTAGGTTAAGCATTCAAAACACACGTCAGCCGTCAGAGGTTAGGTTAGGTTACGTTACATTACATTAAGGTTAGGTTAGGGGCACTTGGGTTAGGTTAAGGGTCGGTGTTAGGTTAAGCGTCAAACTTAGGTTAAGCATTCAAACACACGTCGGGCGTCCGAGGTTAGGTTAGGTTAGGTTAGGTTAGGTTAAGGCCACTTGGTTTAGGTTAAGCCTCAAACTTAGGTTAAGCATTCAAACACACGTCGGGCGTCAGGTGGCCGCAGCAGCCGCACCTACCTACCTACCTACCTACCTACCCACCCAACCACCCACCCACCTCACGGCCGGACAGCTTGGCTTACTTGGCGCTGAGGCTGACCTCACCGCACCGCACCGCACCGCACCTCACCTCACCTCACGCTACGCAACGCTACAGGTTCGGTTCGCTCAGCTTAGGCTTAGAGCTTAAGCGCCGAGGTCGGATTACGTTGGTTCACCTACGGGCGCCACACTTTGGGTGTAAAGGTCGCGTCGGGTCGTCGGCACGCCGCAAAAACAAAAGCGAAGCCACAGACAACGCCGACAAACGGGCAGCACGACCACGACCAGATACCGAGACACACGGACCACCCACCGGCCAAAGGGCACCAAACTACAAACCAGAGCACCACGTGTCGACCAGAGCAACCCGCCGCTCACGCGACGTGGCTGGCACCGAAGGGCCGCCGCAACTGCGCTTTCCGCGCCGGGCCGGATGCACGTGCGGCAACACCACCACCGCACACAGCCGCTGTTCAACATCAACCAACAAACACGCCGCGGTCGCAGCCTCAACGCCAGCACACACGTTTGCACCACCATTCACACGCACCGCACAAACAGCTGTCGCCGACACAGCCGACAACACAAACACACCGCAACGACGCCGCCGCCTCTACTTGTGCCGGCCACCCACCCCACCGACGGCGCACCTGTCGCCAGCCGGCAGTCGGCAGTCGACACGGGAAACGCACACCGCCACTTCGCTCGCGCGCACGCCACCAACCAGTCGTCGTCTCCAAAAACAACAAACAAACAAACAAACATAGGGCAGGCAACAAATCGCCTCGCACGAACCGTCCACAAAACTATCAAAGCACAGCCTCTGGCTAACGGCCACGACGCAGCGGCACGCTGCTCCTTTCCCCGCCCCACTCGATTCACGAAGGCACGCGACACCGCCAACGACGGCCTCGCTTGCCGCAACCGACACCTTTCCGCCACTACGCACAGCCGCACCCGACGCCCGTGGCAACGACACAACTACTGCACTATCCACCGCCGCCTCCCCCTTCCCGTACACACAGCCAGCCAGCCAAAACCACTCCAACGACCCAAACATGCACGTGCAACGGCACACCCCAACCAGTCAACGTCGACAACCACACGCACGGCTCGAAACCGGCGTCCTTCCACGTTGCCATCAAGCTACACACAAGACACAAGGAACCAACAACAGCAAGCCCGCCCGCCCGCCCCACTCTCACGCCGCAAAAAAAAGCACACCGAAAACCGCCAAACGCACATTCCCATCGCACTGACACCGACCGGCTCGCTACCACCACACCTCTCGGCAGCCGTTTCGCAAACATGACACGGCGCGACATGACATCACGACCAACTCTCCTTTCCCGACGCCTTCGGCCGGAGCACAACGCCGCCAATTCGCCACACAGTCACACAGTCGACAAGCGCCCGCCCTCCCTGCACGACGCCGCGCAGCAAAGGCGCCCGCAAACACATACCTCTCCTCTCTCTCGGCCGGCCGACGCGCCAACCGCCACACCGCCAGCCACTCGCAATTGTGCACTGCCGCCAGCCACACGTCCAACACGCCGCGCCGCCTCCGGCCACCCGCCAGGGGGCGCTCACGTCCGCGACAACAGCGCGGCCCGCCGGGCCAAACCGAACCGAGCCGCCCGCCGCTGCTCTGCACATCGTCCTGCGCGCATCAACAAAACGAGGCAAGCGAGCACACCCCGTCACAACGCCACATCACGCAAATGCCGTGCCGACCTCTTGTGTCTACCGCCTAAATTGCACTCACCAGCCGCCCCTTCTTCTTCCTCCCTATCTATCTGTGCGTCTGTGTCGGTCCGCGCGTGACGCCTCTCAACATCCGCCGTCGCCGTCCCCGTTTCCGCCCCAATGCCATCGTCGCGCCGCCTCCTCCTCCGCCCCTGTCCGGCCCGCACCACACCACACACCGCTGCTTGTCCCGGCCGTTGCCACCAAAGGCGCCTACCGCAAACGCGCCACGCCGCAGCCCCCGTGCGTGCATCTCCGTGCCGACGCTGCCTCTCTGCCCTCCCGCACGCACTCGACCGACCGACCGACATGCACTGCGTCGACGGCCTCGACAACACAGTCTCTGGGCTCCGCACTGCGTGTTCCGGTACGCGCGCTGAAACACGTATGTACTCATTACCAGCGATGGCGAGGCACGACACAATCTCTGACCAGAGAGTTTCTTATCGTCGCTAGTCTGCGCCACACGACACTAGTAGCACGTAGCGCGTCGGCAGGAACAGTTGTCATCTATATGTGGCGGGTCGGGAGAGGTAGTAGTCAGTCGACAGTATTGGCGAGTGGACGATTGTACTGAGCGGGCGGCGGCGTGCTCTTCTCGCGACTCTGGTCTCCCTTCGGGACGATGCATATTGTTATTAAAGGTAAGGTAATGAAGCTGCATTGCGCAAATCTAATAATGTATGTCAATTGTAACTATTTTCTTCACAACAAAATGCCCCAATAATACTTTGTTTCCAAACTAACTTTTTTTAACGTACAACCATTCATTTCCATTTAAAGAATATTTCCTACGCATTTCCTCCAACAATCAACATTAAATGTGAGCCGGCATTCATTGCACGAAGCTGTGTACAGGTATCTACAGTTAAGAGCACATATAGATGCAGTTTGTTTTCTCTTTTGTCTTTTTGTTTTTTTTTTTTATTGACGTAACGATCTTTTGCTCTTTTTCTTCTAATTTGTACATAGGCTGTTTGTTTACATTTTTTATATTGGTAACGCCACGTAGCGCTCTGCGTGAAAATCACTGCCTGTGCTGTGTGCAGTCTGTGGCTAGTTTGCATTGTTGTCATGAACTGCTATAGCTGGATGTGAACAGCGCGTAGCGTTGCGCAGTTAGGGGTGAGCCGCCAGCACTGGTGCATGTGAGCAGAGAGATGGCGGACTTTTCAAATTACATATATTATGACTGGTGATGATATTAAGGGTAAATGCATTGTTTGTTGTTCTCTATTAAACATCTTTACTTTGCTAACTATCCCTATCAGTAGTTAGTGCCCTCCGTAGTTTGAATCTCTTATTTAGCTGGCAGCAGTGGTGCTCGCTGTATTGCAGTAGTTCGACTAATGAAGATTTTTGTGAGGTAAGTGATTTCCGAAAGGTGTACTTTAATGTTACTCAGGGCCATTCTTTTGCAGGGATCTTTGATAGTCAGATTGCGTTGCGCTCAAAATATTGTGTGTCAGTTTAAGCACAGTTTTCTATACATTGTTGTTCAAAGGGGGACGTTTCAGAATACAGGGCCGAAAGGTCAGCCAGCGCTGCCCTTACAACCTTTATCGGGTTTTCAATTATGTCTGTTGAGATGTTCATGGTTCATTATTTCCATTCATCATATTACCGAGCGTTTCTCATCAATCTTCGTTCGTTCATTTTCTAGGGACGTTAACAACATTCCGGCACATTTTCATCATCATTCACTCACTCGCTTACTTACTTGCGACTATTTGTGCGGGGAGGTTACACTTGGGTCCATTTCCATTTACATTCAATGTTGATAGACCTTTCTTTTTTGTTGTTGTTGTTTTGTTGCTGGCGGGTTACAAAAGGCCTCATTTTATGTTGGTTGCAGCAGCGTTTTTTTCCTCCTTCTTCTAGTGTTTTCCCCGCTCTCACCGCCGCCCCCGCCCCTCCCGCATCCGTCGGTCTCACCACGTTCACTGACAGCCGCGTCTGCGGCTACACCACAACGGCCCCCTCCCGGCAACCCATTCGTTTTCTCTTCTTTTGCACAAAAACAACGCCGCACGCGCCAGCCGAGCGCAGCGCAAGCCACCCACACCGCGCCCCTCCCGTCTTTATAGCCTCCGCGTGCGTCTTGTTTTCTTCGTTTGCCCCCTCCCATCTCCCGAATGCCATGCCAGCAGCGTTACGCGTGCCCATCCCCTGTCCACACACTACCGCGAAAC
>NW_026046781.1:0-27500 GCF_023864275.1 Schistocerca cancellata | reverse complement strand
GACAAAACACCACTTCCACTTCCCGTCCGTCCGCCACAGCCGCTCTCCTCTGCCAGCTTGCTGGCGCGCGCAACAATCAACATCGTCCCTCCCCGGCGCGGCGCACAATACCCATCGGCCGACGCCGTCAACCACACGGCCGGCCGCCGCTTCGTTTCGAAAAGAGAAACAAACAAAAAGCCAGGCACGTCCAACGCCACCGACCCTTTCCCCACATCTCAACGTCCCCCGCCCCCGTTCCATCCAAGAACACACACACACAAGACAAGACACATCCGAGAAGACGGCAGGCAGCCAAACCAAAGTATTCAAACAACATGACACAAAACCAACCGTCGGCCGGCCGCGACCAAAAACGGCGACAATCAACCGCTACCGCCGCCCGCACCCGCCACCGACCCCCCGCAATCCAACCACCACGGCACGCAAACAGTATCCACACACGGGCATACAGAAACGCCAGACGACACAACCACACCGCAACACAAACACGACAATCAAAACCTTCCCGACGTGCTTTGATGGCCCTGAGAAGGGCCGTTTTGGGCCGCGCGTCTGTTGCGCGCCACTAGACGACGGGGACGGGGGGTGCGGACGACGGAGTCAACCGCCAACCCTTCCTTTCCCATTCCTCTCTACTTCTTCTTCTTGGGCGAAGCCTTCGCCTTAGACGGCGTCGTCGCCTTCTTCGGGCGCGGCGCCTTCGGCTTCTTCGTCGGAACCTTGGCGGCCTTCTTCGCCTTCGACGGCGACTTGGCCTTGGCCGGCTTGGCAGCAGCCGCCTTCTTCGCACCGGCGGGAGCGGCCGACGCCGCAGACGCCTTCTTGGCGGCGCCCGCCTTCCGACCAGTCGCCGCCTTCACGCCACCAGCCTTCTTTGCGCCGGCCGCACGGGCGCCCTTCTTCTCCTTGCTGGCCGGAGCGGCGCGCTTCTTCTTGGCACCGCCAGCACGAGCCTTGCCGCCCTCAGCCGCCCCGCCGCCGGCGCCGGCAAGCTTGAAAGAGCCGGACGCGCCCTTCCCCTTCGTCTGCACCAGCTCGCCCGCCACCACGGCCGACTTGAGGTACTTCTTGATAAACGGCGCCAGCTTCTCCGCGTCCAGCTTGTAGTGCGCGGCAATGTACTTCTTGATCGCCTGCAGCGACGATCCGCCGCGCTCCTTCAGACTCTTGATGGCGGCCGTCACCATCTCAGAGGTGCGCGGGTGCGCAGGCTTGGCGCGCGGCTTCTTCGCAGCCGACGCAGACTTTGCCTTCTTCGTAGTGCCGGTGGCGGCGGGTGCCGCAGCAGTCTCGTTCGTAGCCGCCTGATCTGCCATTTCGACGACGCGCGTTAACACACAACACAGCGAGCAGCGAGAGCGAGAGGAGACACGCAGCGAGCGGAGCGCACAGCAGAGGAATAGCCGCCTCGCGCCACAGGCCCAGCCAGTGTCGCGGGCGGGCGCGGACGGCCGAGAGAGCGGCCGCCACTCTGCGCGCCGCCGCGCCGCGCCTCCCGCGCTTGCTACCGCCCAACGTCCGACAGCCTGTGCGGAGCAGCCCCACACCTGCGCCACAACCACCCGCGCCTTTCAAACCACCGAGGATGGGGCTACACACAGCCACACCACAGTCGCCAACCAGTCGCCACGGCAGCGCCGCAAACCACGGCCAAACTGCAGCCACCGCGCGCTACAGCCTGGGTCGGCCCGCCGAGAATCGCCGCCCACGCCCAAATGCCGCCCCCACAGCCCCAGCCGGCGACCGGCCACAATGGCCAAACCTTCGGCAAAAGCCCCACACCGTCGCCGCGGCAGCCCGGCCTGCGCGGCCGGCGCCACAGCCACACAAGCGGAGGCGTGCGGCGATGACGGCCGTGCAAACGCACCTCCGCCGCCCCATCGCCCTCCCACCGTTTCCCGATCGGCCCGCAGCCGTCGGGCCACGTCCTCCTCCTCTCGCCCGCCAACATTCACAGCCCTTTCGTTCGTTTCCCAACAATTTCAATTGTGCCCGCCGCAAAAACGGGCGCCGCCTGCAAAGCAACATGCTCCGCCGGAGCGCCCCTCGCCGCTTACGAGCCAACCCCTCGCCCGAGGCAAACCGAAATCCGCAACTACAGACCAACCCAATCTGCCGTCAGCACACACGACAGCCAACATCACGCGTTACGAGTTAGACATTAGGTTCACACGTCTCGGTTAGGTTCGGTGGACGTGCGTTACGTTAAGGGCACTTGGGTTAGGTTAAGCATTCAAAACACACGTCAGCCGTCAGAGGTTAGGTTAGGTTACGTTACATTACATTAAGGTTAGGTTAGGGGCACTTGGGTTAGGTTAAGGGTCGGTGTTAGGTTAAGCGTCAAACTTAGGTTAAGCATTCAAACACACGTCGGGCGTCCGAGGTTAGGTTAGGTTAGGTTAGGTTAGGTTAAGGCCACTTGGTTTAGGTTAAGCCTCAAACTTAGGTTAAGCATTCAAACACACGTCGGGCGTCAGGTGGCCGCAGCAGCCGCACCTACCTACCTACCTACCTACCTACCCACCCAACCACCCACCCACCTCACGGCCGGACAGCTTGGCTTACTTGGCGCTGAGGCTGACCTCACCGCACCGCACCGCACCGCACCTCACCTCACCTCACGCTACGCAACGCTACAGGTTCGGTTCGCTCAGCTTAGGCTTAGAGCTTAAGCGCCGAGGTCGGATTACGTTGGTTCACCTACGGGCGCCACACTTTGGGTGTAAAGGTCGCGTCGGGTCGTCGGCACGCCGCAAAAACAAAAGCGAAGCCACAGACAACGCCGACAAACGGGCAGCACGACCACGACCAGATACCGAGACACACGGACCACCCACCGGCCAAAGGGCACCAAACTACAAACCAGAGCACCACGTGTCGACCAGAGCAACCCGCCGCTCACGCGACGTGGCTGGCACCGAAGGGCCGCCGCAACTGCGCTTTCCGCGCCGGGCCGGATGCACGTGCGGCAACACCACCACCGCACACAGCCGCTGTTCAACATCAACCAACAAACACGCCGCGGTCGCAGCCTCAACGCCAGCACACACGTTTGCACCACCATTCACACGCACCGCACAAACAGCTGTCGCCGACACAGCCGACAACACAAACACACCGCAACGACGCCGCCGCCTCTACTTGTGCCGGCCACCCACCCCACCGACGGCGCACCTGTCGCCAGCCGGCAGTCGGCAGTCGACACGGGAAACGCACACCGCCACTTCGCTCGCGCGCACGCCACCAACCAGTCGTCGTCTCCAAAAACAACAAACAAACAAACAAACATAGGGCAGGCAACAAATCGCCTCGCACGAACCGTCCACAAAACTATCAAAGCACAGCCTCTGGCTAACGGCCACGACGCAGCGGCACGCTGCTCCTTTCCCCGCCCCACTCGATTCACGAAGGCACGCGACACCGCCAACGACGGCCTCGCTTGCCGCAACCGACACCTTTCCGCCACTACGCACAGCCGCACCCGACGCCCGTGGCAACGACACAACTACTGCACTATCCACCGCCGCCTCCCCCTTCCCGTACACACAGCCAGCCAGCCAAAACCACTCCAACGACCCAAACATGCACGTGCAACGGCACACCCCAACCAGTCAACGTCGACAACCACACGCACGGCTCGAAACCGGCGTCCTTCCACGTTGCCATCAAGCTACACACAAGACACAAGGAACCAACAACAGCAAGCCCGCCCGCCCGCCCCACTCTCACGCCGCAAAAAAAAGCACACCGAAAACCGCCAAACGCACATTCCCATCGCACTGACACCGACCGGCTCGCTACCACCACACCTCTCGGCAGCCGTTTCGCAAACATGACACGGCGCGACATGACATCACGACCAACTCTCCTTTCCCGACGCCTTCGGCCGGAGCACAACGCCGCCAATTCGCCACACAGTCACACAGTCGACAAGCGCCCGCCCTCCCTGCACGACGCCGCGCAGCAAAGGCGCCCGCAAACACATACCTCTCCTCTCTCTCGGCCGGCCGACGCGCCAACCGCCACACCGCCAGCCACTCGCAATTGTGCACTGCCGCCAGCCACACGTCCAACACGCCGCGCCGCCTCCGGCCACCCGCCAGGGGGCGCTCACGTCCGCGACAACAGCGCGGCCCGCCGGGCCAAACCGAACCGAGCCGCCCGCCGCTGCTCTGCACATCGTCCTGCGCGCATCAACAAAACGAGGCAAGCGAGCACACCCCGTCACAACGCCACATCACGCAAATGCCGTGCCGACCTCTTGTGTCTACCGCCTAAATTGCACTCACCAGCCGCCCCTTCTTCTTCCTCCCTATCTATCTGTGCGTCTGTGTCGGTCCGCGCGTGACGCCTCTCAACATCCGCCGTCGCCGTCCCCGTTTCCGCCCCAATGCCATCGTCGCGCCGCCTCCTCCTCCGCCCCTGTCCGGCCCGCACCACACCACACACCGCTGCTTGTCCCGGCCGTTGCCACCAAAGGCGCCTACCGCAAACGCGCCACGCCGCAGCCCCCGTGCGTGCATCTCCGTGCCGACGCTGCCTCTCTGCCCTCCCGCACGCACTCGACCGACCGACCGACATGCACTGCGTCGACGGCCTCGACAACACAGTCTCTGGGCTCCGCACTGCGTGTTCCGGTACGCGCGCTGAAACACGTATGTACTCATTACCAGCGATGGCGAGGCACGACACAATCTCTGACCAGAGAGTTTCTTATCGTCGCTAGTCTGCGCCACACGACACTAGTAGCACGTAGCGCGTCGGCAGGAACAGTTGTCATCTATATGTGGCGGGTCGGGAGAGGTAGTAGTCAGTCGACAGTATTGGCGAGTGGACGATTGTACTGAGCGGGCGGCGGCGTGCTCTTCTCGCGACTCTGGTCTCCCTTCGGGACGATGCATATTGTTATTAAAGGTAAGGTAATGAAGCTGCATTGCGCAAATCTAATAATGTATGTCAATTGTAACTATTTTCTTCACAACAAAATGCCCCAATAATACTTTGTTTCCAAACTAACTTTTTTTAACGTACAACCATTCATTTCCATTTAAAGAATATTTCCTACGCATTTCCTCCAACAATCAACATTAAATGTGAGCCGGCATTCATTGCACGAAGCTGTGTACAGGTATCTACAGTTAAGAGCACATATAGATGCAGTTTGTTTTCTCTTTTGTCTTTTTGTTTTTTTTTTTTATTGACGTAACGATCTTTTGCTCTTTTTCTTCTAATTTGTACATAGGCTGTTTGTTTACATTTTTTATATTGGTAACGCCACGTAGCGCTCTGCGTGAAAATCACTGCCTGTGCTGTGTGCAGTCTGTGGCTAGTTTGCATTGTTGTCATGAACTGCTATAGCTGGATGTGAACAGCGCGTAGCGTTGCGCAGTTAGGGGTGAGCCGCCAGCACTGGTGCATGTGAGCAGAGAGATGGCGGACTTTTCAAATTACATATATTATGACTGGTGATGATATTAAGGGTAAATGCATTGTTTGTTGTTCTCTATTAAACATCTTTACTTTGCTAACTATCCCTATCAGTAGTTAGTGCCCTCCGTAGTTTGAATCTCTTATTTAGCTGGCAGCAGTGGTGCTCGCTGTATTGCAGTAGTTCGACTAATGAAGATTTTTGTGAGGTAAGTGATTTCCGAAAGGTGTACTTTAATGTTACTCAGGGCCATTCTTTTGCAGGGATCTTTGATAGTCAGATTGCGTTGCGCTCAAAATATTGTGTGTCAGTTTAAGCACAGTTTTCTATACATTGTTGTTCAAAGGGGGACGTTTCAGAATACAGGGCCGAAAGGTCAGCCAGCGCTGCCCTTACAACCTTTATCGGGTTTTCAATTATGTCTGTTGAGATGTTCATGGTTCATTATTTCCATTCATCATATTACCGAGCGTTTCTCATCAATCTTCGTTCGTTCATTTTCTAGGGACGTTAACAACATTCCGGCACATTTTCATCATCATTCACTCACTCGCTTACTTACTTGCGACTATTTGTGCGGGGAGGTTACACTTGGGTCCATTTCCATTTACATTCAATGTTGATAGACCTTTCTTTTTTGTTGTTGTTGTTTTGTTGCTGGCGGGTTACAAAAGGCCTCATTTTATGTTGGTTGCAGCAGCGTTTTTTTCCTCCTTCTTCTAGTGTTTTCCCCGCTCTCACCGCCGCCCCCGCCCCTCCCGCATCCGTCGGTCTCACCACGTTCACTGACAGCCGCGTCTGCGGCTACACCACAACGGCCCCCTCCCGGCAACCCATTCGTTTTCTCTTCTTTTGCACAAAAACAACGCCGCACGCGCCAGCCGAGCGCAGCGCAAGCCACCCACACCGCGCCCCTCCCGTCTTTATAGCCTCCGCGTGCGTCTTGTTTTCTTCGTTTGCCCCCTCCCATCTCCCGAATGCCATGCCAGCAGCGTTACGCGTGCCCATCCCCTGTCCACACACTACCGCGAAACGAACAGCCTTCCGGGCCACATGCAGGGCACGCCCACCGCCATTCCCGGACGCAATTCTCAAAACAACACACACACACACACACACACACACACACACACACACACAATGGCTTTGCACACGAACATAGACGGCACGGGCACTGTCGTACATTCTTCCTCAGAACCATCTCAACGAACGTTACATACACATCCGGGAAAGCAAAGCAAAGCAACGCAACGCACCGCACAATTCAGCCGTCAAAGGTAACGTTCACCACGGCAAGACACTTGCCGCCGCGCCGTTACACGCATTTCAGTGCGGCTACAATACACCTCCGACACGGGAACGTTCCGTTGCTCTACACTGCGTTTCTCCGTTTTGTTTCGTTCTTGTTTTTTTCCGTTTTTTCTCTCTTTTTTTTTTTTTCCCTCCGTCCTTTCCTCCACCATTCTCTCCTCACGTTCTGCCCAGACATTCGACCGATCAGAGGTTCGTCCACCTTTCGCTAACCGTCCTCAGCGCGACGGTGTACCAACGGTATGACGGTGCGACGGGTGTTCCAGACGTCCGTTGCGTGATGCCGGTGTACCGCGCCGATCGACAGTGTCCCAGAGGCGACGGATCGGACCACACCACCGACACACACAAACACGTGTACGCACATTCGCCAAAGCGACCGTCGTCTTCTAGCGTCGCGCTTACTCTACTGTACTGCACTGGACCACGCGTGCATGCATCTTCAATGACGACGTCGGTGTGCGTGCGTCGTACGCACACAAGCAGACACAGTCAGTCAGACACGACTATCGAAATCAGAGTCGGAGGAAAGGTACATCATCGTGCGTGTCGCCCGTACAATGCAATACACATTGGTGTCTCAATGCGCGTTCATTTAAACGTCACTCACACGCCTCCACGCTGCATTTACAGACACACATTTCACCCTCGCCATACATGGCGTGCAAACCGACCCGCAAACGGCCGTCGTTACACAACAATCGCGTTTCGTTTCCATCCGTCACGTAACTAACCGGCACCTCCATCCAAAGGGCACATCACCGATCGCACTTCCCCCCCTCGCAGACAGGCAACACCAACTCGTTGTGCGCACGTGCCTCCATTCCACGTCACACCGTGGCCGTACCCCGCAACACGCGACGCGCCCCCCCCCCAACAATCAAATTCATCGCATCGGCCACCCCACCCCGTCGCGTCGCAACCAAAGCGGTAGCTATTGCCGCCGTCCACCCACTCACACACACAACAAAACAAAACAAACATAAACAACAACAATTCCGCCCTTCCCGCAAAGGCCATTTGGTGGCCCTGAAAAGGGCCGTTTTGCCGCTCTCGCAACGGAGGAGCCTTCTCTCCTTCCATTCCAGAGCCACCTCCTTACTTGGAGCTCGTGTACTTGGTCACCGCCTTCGTGCCCTCGCTCACGGCGTGCTTGGCCAGCTCGCCAGGCAGCAACAGCCGCACAGCGGTCTGGATCTCGCGGGACGTGATGGTCGAGCGCTTGTTGTAGTGCGCCAGGCGAGACGCCTCGGCCGCGATGCGCTCGAAAATGTCGTTCACGAAGCTGTTCATGATGCTCATCGCCTTCGACGAGATGCCCGTGTCAGGGTGCACCTGCTTCAGCACCTTGTAGATGTAGATGGCATAGCTCTCCTTCCTCTTGCGCTTCTTCTTCTTGTCGCCCTTCGAAATGTTCTTCTGCGCCTTGCCAGCCTTCTTGGCGGCCTTCCCGCTAGTTTTGGGCGGCATCGCAGACAAACAGGAACGTACGGCAGCAACACCAGCAGCAAGCGCTCCGCTCTAGTCAGCGTCTCCCCACACAGTGGCACCCAGCGCGCCCCGCCGCCGCACCTTTACCAGCTCGCCCCGTTGCGGCCGCCGACCAATGGGCCGCGAGCGCAACCGGCCGCCGCACCCGAGAGCATAAAGGACCCCCACCCCTGGCGGCGCCGCACTCGCTGAGTAGCAGTCGAGGGTTGAGCATCGCTCCTCTCACTGGTGTACTGTCAGCCATAGGCCCCCGCTTGTACGGGAGTAAAAACAGGAGTGATCACCGGCTCTGTTTTTATCAAAACATTGACGGGCACTTGCGCCTAGGTCTCAGCACGGACGGCACTTGGAGAAAATTTTGCATGGCGTCGCCTGGCAGAGTTGTCGTGTCTTCTCGTCGTTGTGGAATGTCGAGCTTGGGCGACGCCTTGGGGTCGCGGCGGTCTCTTTCCGCCGACGACACGAGGCGCGCTTTCTTGTTGCCGCGGGCCGCGCGGCCGGCCGTCTCGAGCACCTCAGCTGCCGCAGAGTCAGTCTCTGCCCCCCCCAAGAATAGGGAAAAAGTAGGCCAGGACCTGGAAGCGGGCCGCGGAACCACAGAGAGGTTTTCCGCCGCCCCCGTCCAGAATTCCGCGTCTGCCATCGTGTTACTAGGGTCAGCACTGCAACCGGAAAACCCAACGGTGCCAACAAAAGTTGCAACTGACAATAACCTGGCAGCAAGCCCCCTTTCCGCGACCGACATGGCAAAACCACACAATACACAAACAAACAAATACATCGTCAGTATTTGCGATCCCGCCCCTCCCTCCCCTCTCCTCAGCCCTCTCCTGCTTGCCAACAGCTGTGGCCTCCTTGCTGACCATATCCGTAACCTAAATGGCAAGCAGAAGCCCAGTCAACCGACAAAAATCCTTCCCAAACCCGCAACTGCCACCCAACCCCCTACCCGATCCCAGTTCCTTAAATCCCCCCCACTCAAGTCCACCACATCCAAGCAGCGGCGTGTGAGGAAGGACAAGAAGGAGAAGCACTCCAGGGGGAAAAAGCACTCCACCACCACCACCCCAGCCACTTCCACACCCTCTGAGGAGCCTGCACCTCCGACAGCACCTGTCGTCGTCCTAGGAGGGGACCAGGAAACACCAGCACTGGAAGGGAACCGCGTAACCGGGCAGGACTCGGATGGTTTCGTGCTGGCGAAGAAAACGTTTCGCCAGCCGAGGCTTCCACCGGCCAGGGGAGTGGAACCCACCCCGAACAGGTTCCAGGCGGTGGCCGATGAGCCAGAGACACCACATGACACAACAACACAAACACAAAACCAGGTCACCCACCACCTCCCTCCGATCGTCGCGGAGTTCACTCGGAACTACGAGGAACTCTTCGAAATGTTAAAGACAGCAATCGGGGGAGGCAATTTCAAAGCAAAACCTGCTGGTGGTGACAAAATAAAAATAACACTATTGACACTTGAACACTACACCACAGTAAAAACACTTCTCAACAGCAATAACATACCCCATTACACCTTCCCCACAACAAAAACACGCAACAGAAACATCGTCATCAGGGACCTACCGAGACGAGTGGCCCCCCAGGCGATCAAAACAGACCTGACTGCCCAGGGGTACATCGTCAAGGCGGTCCAACAGATGGGAAACATAGGCAGCAAATGGCCCCTGTACCAGGTCACACTGCCAGACGTCCCACAGAACAAAAGGGACATTAAGACGATCCTGGCGGTCCCTGTGACCACCGAACCACTGCGCCGCAAAAACAAGACGGTGCAGTGCTTCAGATGCCAGGGCCTCAACCACATTGCGGCACACTGCTCAATGGCAGTGAGGTGCAGAAAATGCGCCGAGGCCCATGATACACGAACGTGCAACATAAAACACACGGACCCGCAAATAAGGTGCGCGCTGTGTGGCAAAAACCACACAGCGGGTTACCAAGGTTGCGAGGTCCATAAAAGACACACACAGCAGGCAAAGGGCGCAAAGGCCGCCCCCCACACACGAAAAGAAAACACCACGAACCCATCCAGACACACAAGAAACCAAAACATAACACACACAGACAAGGCCTGGGTAAAACCAAGGCCAGACACACCAAGGGCAACATATGCGGAAGTGGTTTCTCCCCCGAGGAACCACGAAAGCATTGCCCAACCACCACAACATCAGACACCAACAGAAGAACAACACCGGGAAATACACAGAAACAACGACCAGGTCCTCCCTGACGGAGAGGGCCCTAGGAAACCCCAGACACACTTCCCCCCCATGGATCAGTTGTTAGGCGTAATGGTGCAGACCATGAACCTCGTCATGGAAATGATGAAGGAATTCAGGGAAGCCCAAAAGCAGAACACACAGATCCTCGCTGCCCTTCAGGCAACAGTCCAGCAGTCGCTCCCCTCTGCGACTTCCTCAGTAGTATCAAAACCCCATCATGGATAGACGACCAAACATCCAAGGCCTGACAATGTGCGTCTTTAACGCAGACGGCATTGTTAATCAAGAGGTCGAGTTCAGAGAACTCATGAAGGAGTTCTCCATCGACATATGCATGATGGGGGAAACCCACCTAAAACCGGGAATAAAAGCGACAGTCCCCAACTATGTTAGCTATCGCAAAGACAGGCCAACCCAAGGCGGAGGGGTGGCCATATACATAAAAAGAGGAATCCCCCACCACCAGGTATTCTTACCAGCTACCAACAAAATTGAAGCAGTGGCGGTGGAAGTAACCACTGCCACTGGACCCCTAACAATTGTTGCAGTCTACCGACCCCCACATGACCAGATAGATGAGGGAGACATAGCTGCTCTAGGGCAAATTGAAGGCAAACTCGTAATAGGGGGAGACTTCAATGCCAAACACCCTGACTGGAATTCTAGAGTAACATCCAGAGCAGGCGCCAAACTGCAACGACTAGCGCGCACCCACCACTTCGAAACATGGGGTCCAGTCGAGCCCACACATTTTCCGAAAAACGGAAGCAGGCCTGATGTGTTAGACATAGCTCTCACTAGGAGGATCGCGGGGTTTGTGACCGCAAGGACAATCAACAGAATGTCCTCCGACCACAACCCAGTGATTCTGGAGGTCGATGTGGGAGAATGGGTAGCACTCCCACGGTACCAGACGTCGTACAAACGTACAAACTGGGAGCGATACCAAGAAACTGTCGCCTCAGATATCGCTCGCGCTCCGCCACCTACTGCCGAAACAGTAGAACAAGCGCTACAAGACCTAACAGGCAGCATCTTACAGGCAGCGGAAGAAGCCACCCCTCCACAAAGGGATGGCCCACCACCGCAAATACAGCTCCCGGAACACTTGCTAGCTCAAATTCGACATAAGAACAGAGTAGCAAAAGAGTGGAAGATCACCAGAAATCAGGCCACCAGGAGGCTGCTCTATCGTCTACAGAGAGAACTGAAGGTAGCGCTCAATGAGCACAGAAACCAGCAATGGCAAAACCGCCTCACAGCTCTCAAAGTAGACGACCACACACTATGGCAAGCGACAAAACAGTTTACAAAACGACGCGCTAGGATGCCGCCACTGCATGGCGAGCGGGGACTGGTCTACAGCCATGCTGGAAAGGCCAACGCCCTCGCCGACTCCTTCGAGAAGCAGTTCCAAGCGGCAGAACCCCAGGACGACGAGCATGAAAGAGTGGTCCGTCGTCAACTGGCTGTCTTCCTCAATGCCGGGGAGGACCCAGAGGACGAACCCATACTTTTTGCCCCCGAGGACGTGGCAAGAGTAATCAGGTCTCTCCCTACAAAAAAGGCGCCAGGGCACGACAGTGTCACAAATCAGTTAGTCAAAAAACTCCCACCCACAGCGATCACACACCTCGCGAACGTCCTCAACGAGATTACTCGATCCCGTGTTTTCCCAGCTTGCTGGAAACATGCGGAGGTGGTCGCGATACACAAACCAGGGAAAGACCCTCTATTCCCGCAGCACTACAGGCCGATTAGCCTCTTGCCAACTCTCAGCAAGATCTATGAGCGCCTCCTGCTAAGACCCATACAAGAACATATTACCAGAGAGCAAATTCTGCCGGATTTCCAATTTGGCTTCCGACAGAACCACTCTGCCCCACAACAGGTCATGAGAATGGTTGAAGCAGCAACAGAGGGCTTCAACCACAGAGGCTACTGCGGGATAGTGCTACTGGACGTAGCCAAAGCCTTTGATTCAGTATGGCATAGAGGGCTACTCTACAAGTTGTACACACAAGGGTTTCCCGGGAGCATAGTTCAGCTGATCAAGAGCTATCTCACGAATAGGACTTTCTCCGTCAAAGTGGAAACTGCCACCTCCACCAGAAGGCGTATTCGTGCTGGGGTGCCACAGGGATCGGTCCTGGGGCCCGTATTGTACAGTTTGTACACTGCGGACACACCAACGGCCCCCCTGGTGCACACCGCACAGTACGCTGACGATACAGCCTTCTACACGAGAAACGCGAACAAGGACCTGGTCATCCGTAGGTTACAAAGGGTTTTAGATAACACAGAAACTTGGGCCCGTCGCTGGCGCATCACCATTAACTCTGAGAAGACGCAGGCAATGCTGATTACCCGCAGGCTCGGAAGGCGCGATCCTCCTCAACGTCCCCCCCTACACCTTCACCTAAATGGAACCCAACTCCCCTGGCGCAGAACCGCCAAGTACCTTGGCGTAACCTTGGACTCTCGTCTTACGTGGAAACCCCACATAGACGAAGTCCATAGGAAGGTCTGCGCCAGAATGTCCATCCTATATCCTATCCTGAACTCAACAAGCTCCCTTCCCTGCCCACTAGCATTAAACGTGTATCAGGCCCTGATCCGGCCAGTAATGGAGTATGCGTGCCCTGTCTGGGGATACGCGGCGAAGCAGCACCTGGACAAACTCCAGAGGCTGCAGAACCGCGCCCTCAGAAGGGCACTGCGCTTACCTCTTGGATTCCCTACAGACGACTTGCACGCCGCAGCCGAAATCCCACTCCTGAGAGAGCGTTTCCAGGATCTGGCAAGGGCCTTCTATGAGGGTTCTTCCAGATCCAGAAACGCACTCATCCACTCCCTAGGTCGGTATGACACGTCCCGCGATAAGCACAAGCGCCCAATGACGATCTTCGACGACTAAGTCGAAGAGAAAATCCCTACACCAAATCCATCATCCTGTTCCTCCCCATATAACAACAAACTTCTCGCCCACCTCAGGCAAGTACCAGACACACTCACAACAATCATCACAAATCACAGACACCAAAAACTACAGAAAAATCACACACACACTTTCACAGGGGAGTAAAAGCCTAAAGGCTACAGACTCCCCCTCACACTTCCCCAAAGAGGGGAAAGCAAAAGATGAGAGAGAGGAGAGAGGAGAGAGAGGTGGCGGCGCCGCCACTCCGCTGCTCGACTCGCTGCGGCTCGCACCGTCCTTCGTCTCGTCTCGTTTTTTTACACCACAGCGCATCGCCATGTCCGGACGCGGAAAGGGAGGCAAAGTCAAGGGCAAGTCAAAGTCCCGCTCAAGCAGGGCCGGGCTCCAGTTCCCGGTCGGCAGAATCCACCGCCTCCTGCGCAAGGGAAACTACGCCGAGCGCGTCGGCGCCGGGGCGCCCGTCTACCTCGCCGCCGTCATGGAGTACCTCGCGGCTGAGGTGCTCGAGCTGGCCGGAAACGCGGCCCGCGACAACAAGAAGACGCGCATCATCCCGCGCCACCTGCAGCTTGCCATCCGCAACGACGAGGAGCTCAACAAGCTCCTGTCGGGCGTCACCATCGCACAGGGTGGTGTCCTGCCCAACATCCAGGCCGTCCTGCTGCCAAAGAAGACCGAGAAGAAGGCCTAAACAGAGAGGCCAGGCAATCGGCACGCGGACCCGCCGCCCAGCAGCGCTGCGTGCTCCCCTGCACGCAACGCGCTTTGCCGGCCCGGCTCGGCTCACAACAATCGGCCCTTTTCAGGGCCACCACACAAACCTACGTCCAAAGCAAAATTTCAGTCGTCCTCGCCGCGCTTTGCTTTACTTTACTTTACTTTAACTTAACTTCACTTCCACAGCCGCCGCCGGCAAGAAGACCATACCAACTGCTACGATTGCAGGGGCAGATATTCTGCGAGGTACCTCGGTGTCACGCCTGACATCGAAGTGTCACATAGGGCAACTTGGCACAAACGCTCACGCCAGGATGCAGATCCTGTACCCCTGTTCCCTCGACCCCGCAACAGGGGTAGCGATACTGGAAATATGCGCGCCCTCTATAGGGGCTATGCAGCCAGGTCGACGATGCATCGCCTACAGAAGGGTCCAAAGCAGAGCGCTCTACGACGGGCCTTACACGTCCCCGCGGCAGACCTGCCTACAACCACCCACAACACGATTCCGCGCCCTGGCACAAGCGTTCTACGCCACCGCGCGGAATTCAGAAAATGACTATTACGTCTTGACCCTTGGGCAATATGAACACCACAGGGACAGATGTGCAAGACCCGAGTCGCTACTCCAGCAGTAGCACAAACAGAACACATAATCACTCTCAACAAACAGCAACGTCCGAAAAAGCACACTACCAAAGATAAGAACAACACACAGAAAAGAGGAGCAAATGTCCACAGGCGACAATAACCTCCACCAACTCCCCCTCTAACGGTAGAGGACTAAAGGAAAGAGAGAAGAACAACAAGAAGAGCCGCCGCCATCTTGTCGTCCACAGCCCGTGTGGCCACACACACGTTTCTCTTTTGTTTTTCGTTTGCCTCAAGCACCTCCACGCACGCACAGTCGCCTTCCAAACGACAACGACAGCAATAATCACCAACTGTTAAACGAGCGTGTCGACACACCGCCCTCCACTCCCGCGCGCCCCATACAAACGAAACAGCTGATCCGGCCGCCTATGGGCACGCCTTGCCTCGGCAACTCCAACGCCGCCGCAAACACACAGCCAAAACCACGCAAATATTCACCGCCTCTCGCACAACAACAACAACAACAACAACAACAACACACAGCCCGGCGTCTCCATCGATCGATAAACAAAACAAACACACAACGCCCTCTCTCGCGCGCGCGCGCACGCACACACACACACACACACACACACACACACACACACACACACACACAGCCACAAGACCCGCTTCCTTTCCTTTCTCCCAGTCACGTCACGTCAGTCAAACGCAAACGAAATGAAGAATGAAAGAAACAAGGCAGGCAGGCAACACACGCAGCAACAACACAGACTCTTTCGCACTTTTCAATTTCCGAACAGTGTGGTGGCCCTGAAAAGGGCCGTTTTCGTCTCTCCCACGGCCGCGGGAAGGCCAACGCGGCACAGCACACCGGCTGCGACGCGCCTAACCGCCGAAACCGTACAGGGTGCGCCCCTGCCTCTTCAGGGCGTACACCACGTCCATGGCCGTCACAGTCTTGCGCTTGGCGTGCTCAGTGTACGTCACCGCGTCGCGGATCACGTTCTCCAGGAACACCTTCAGCACTCCGCGGGTCTCCTCGTAGATCAGACCAGAGATGCGCTTCACGCCGCCCCTGCGAGCCAGGCGGCGGATCGCGGGCTTCGTGATGCCCTGGATGTTGTCGCGCAACACCTTGCGGTGCCGCTTGGCGCCACCCTTGCCGAGCCCCTTTCCTCCCTTGCCGCGGCCAGTCATCTCTTCTAAATCCTCAAAAAGCTCAAGGCAAGCAAAGCGTCTGCTGCAGCGGCTGGCTCCTCACCCGGCGCTAGCGAGTCGGCTACGGTCTGCGCCCGGCGCACGCGCCAGCCCCCCTATATAGACTCTGGCCCGCCCTCCCCCCACCACGCGCAACCGAGGGCATATAAGCGCACCACGGTGGCTGGCGCGCGCCCGTGTCGTCAAGGCAGCACCCGACGCAGCACCTCGCTCGCCTCCACGCCGCTCCGCTAACCGCTACCGCTATGGCCCGCACAAAGCAAACGGCCCGCAAGTCCACCGGCGGAAAGGCGCCGCGCAAACAGCTCGCCACCAAGGCGGCGAGGAAGAGCGCGCCCGCCACCGGCGGCGTCAAGAAGCCCCACCGCTACAGGCCGGGCACCGTCGCCCTGCGAGAAATCAGGCGCTACCAGAAGAGCACAGAGCTGCTCATCCGCAAGCTGCCATTCCAGCGCCTAGTGCGCGAGATCGCCCAGGACTTCAAGACCGACCTGCGCTTCCAGAGCTCCGCGGTCATGGCCCTGCAGGAGGCCAGCGAGGCCTACCTCGTCGGCCTCTTCGAAGACACCAACCTGTGCGCAATCCACGCCAAGCGCGTCACCATCATGCCCAAGGACATCCAGCTCGCGCGCCGCATCCGCGGCGAGCGCGCCTAAACACCGCGCCAGCCGCTGGGCACCGCCCACGCACGCAACAAACAAAACGGCCCTTTTAAGGGCCACTAACATCACTCCGTCGCGAGCAAACTTTGTCGGTCGCCTCTCGCCCCACAACCACAGAACCAAAGACAAAACACCACTTCCACTTCCCGTCCGTCCGCCACAGCCGCTCTCCCCTGCCAGCTTGCTGGCGCGCGCAACAATCAACATCATGCCTCCCCGGCGCGGCGCTCAAAGCGCACAATACCCATCGGCCGACGCCGTCAACCACACGGCCGGCCGCCGCTTCGTTTCGAAAAGAAAACGAAACAAAAAGCCAGGCACGTCCAACGCCACCGACCCTTTCCACATCTCAACGTCCCCCGCCCCCGTTGCAAGAACACACACACAAGACAAGACACATCCGAGAAGACGGCAGGCAGGCCAACCAAAGTATTCAAACAACATGACACAAAACCAACCGTCGGCCGGCCGCGACCAAAAAAAAAAAACGGCGACAATCAACCGCAACGACAAAACCGCTACCGCCGCCCGCACCCGCCACCGACCCCCCCCCCGCAATCCAACCACCACGGCACGCAAACAGTATCCACACACGGGCATACAGAAACGCCAGACGACACAACCACACCGCAACACAAACACGACAATCAAAACCTTCCCGACGTGCTTTGATGGCCCTGAGAAGGGCCGTTTTGGGCCGCGCGTCTGTTGCGCGCCACTAGACGACGGGGACGGGGGGTGCGGACGACGGAGTCAACCGCCAACCCTTCCTTTCCCATTCCTCTCTACTTCTTCTTCTTGGGCGAAGCCTTCGCCTTAGACGGCGTCGTCGCCTTCTTCGGGCGCGGCGCCTTCGGCTTCTTCGTCGGAACCTTGGCGGCCTTCTTCGCCTTCGACGGCGACTTGGCCTTGGCCGGCTTGGCAGCAGCCGCCTTCTTCGCACCGGCGGGAGCGGCCGACGCCGCAGACGCCTTCTTGGCGGCGCCCGCCTTCCGACCAGTCGCCGCCTTCACGCCACCAGCCTTCTTTGCGCCGGCCGCACGGGCGCCCTTCTTCTCCTTGCTGGCCGGAGCGGCGCGCTTCTTCTTGGCACCGCCAGCACGAGCCTTGCCGCCCTCAGCCGCCCCGCCGCCGGCGCCGGCAAGCTTGAAAGAGCCGGACGCGCCCTTCCCCTTCGTCTGCACCAGCTCGCCCGCCACCACGGCCGACTTGAGGTACTTCTTGATAAACGGCGCCAGCTTCTCCGCGTCCAGCTTGTAGTGCGCGGCAATGTACTTCTTGATCGCCTGCAGCGACGATCCGCCGCGCTCCTTCAGACTCTTGATGGCGGCCGTCACCATCTCAGAGGTGCGCGGGTGCGCAGGCTTGGCGCGCGGCTTCTTCGCAGACGACGCAGACTTTGCCTTCTTCGTAGTGCCGGTGGCGGCGGGTGCCGCAGCAGTCTCGTTCGTAGCCGCCTGATCTGCCATTTCGACGACGCGCGTTAACACACAGCGAGCAGCGAGAGCGAGAGGAGACACGCAGCGAGCGGAGCGCACAGCAGAGGAATAGCCGCCTCGACGCACAGGCCCAGCCAGTGTCGCGGGCGGGCGCGGACGGCCGAGAGAGCGGCCGCCACTCTGCGCGCCGCCGCGCCGCGCCTCCCGCGCTTGCTACCGCCCAACGTCCGACAGCCTGTGCGGAGCAGCCCCACACCTGCGCCACAACCACCCGCGCCTTTCAAACCACCGAGGATGGGGCTACACACAGCCACACCACAGTCGCCAACCAGTCGCCACGGCAGCGCCGCAAACCACGGCCAAACTGCAGCCACCGCGCGCTACAGCCTGGGTCGGCCCGCCGAGAATCGCCGCCCACGCCCAAATGCCGCCCCCACAGCCCCAGCCGGCGACCGGCCACAATGGCCAAACCTTCGGCAAAAGCCCCGCACCGTCGCCGCGGCAGCCCGGCCAGCGCGGCCGGCGCCACAGCCACACAAGCGGAGGCGTGCGGCGATGACGGCCGTGCAAACGCACCTCCGCCGCCCCATCGCCCTCCCACCGTTTCCCGATCGGCCCGCAGCCGTCGGGCCACGTCCTCCTCCTCTCGCCCGCCAACATTCACAGCCCTTTCGTTCGTTTCCCAACAATTTCAATTGTGCCCGCCGCAAAAACGGGCGCCGCCTGCAAAGCAACATGCTCCGCCGGAGCGCCCCTCGCCGCTTACGAGCCAACCCCTCGCCCGAGGCAAACCCGAAATCCGCAACTACAGACCAACCCAATCTGCCGTCAGCACACACGACAGCCAACATCACGCGTTACGAGTTAGACATTAGGTTCACACGTCTCGGTTAGGTTCGGTGGACGTGGGTTAGGTTAAGGGCACTTGGGTTAGGTTAAGCATTCAAAACACACGTCAGGCGTCAGAGGTTAGGTTAGGTTACGTTACATTAAGGTTAGGTTAGGGGCACCTCGGTTAGGTTAAGGGTCGGTGTTAGGTTAAGCGTCAAACTTAGGTTAAGCATTCAAACACACGTCGGGCGTCAGAGGTTAGGTTAGGTTAGGTTAGGTTAAGGCCACTTGGGTTAGGTTAAGCCTCAAACTTAGGTTAAGCATTCAAACACACGTCGGGCGTCAGGTGGCCGCAGCAGCCGCACCTACCTACCCACCCACCTCACGGCCGGACAGCTTGGCTTACTTGGCGCTGAGGCTGACCTCACCGCACCTCACGCTACGCAACGCTACAGGTTCGGTTCGCTCAGCTTAGGCTTAGAGCTTAAGCGCCCAGGTCGGATTACGACGTTGGTTCACCTTCGGGCGCCACACTTTGGGTGTAAAGGTCGCGTCGGGTCGTCGGCACGCCGCAAAAACAAAAGCGAAGCCACAGGACAACGCCGACAAACGGGCAGCACGACCACGACCAGATACCGAGACACACGGACCACCCACCGGCCAAAGGGCACCAAACAACAAACCAGAGCACCACGTGTCGACCAGAGCAACCCGCCGCTCACGCGACGTGGCTGGCACCGAAGGGCCGCCGCAACTGCGCTTTCCGCGCCGGGCCGGATGCACGTGCGGCAACACCACCACCGCACACAGCCGCTGTTCAACATCAACCAACAACACGCCGCGGTCGCAGCCTCAACGCCAGCACACGTTTGCACCACCATTCACACGCACCGCACAAACAGCTGTCGCCGACAACACAAACACACCGCAACGACGCCGCCGCCCCTACTTGTGCCGGCCACCCACCCCACCGACGGCGCACCTGTCGCCGGCCGGCAGTCGACACGGGAAACGCACACCGCCACTTCGCTCGCGCGCACGCCACCAACCAGTCGTCGTCTCCAAAACAACAAACAAACAAACATAGGGCAGGCAACAAATCGCCTCGCACGAACCGTCCACAAAACTATCAAAGCACAGCCTCTGGCTAACGGCCACGACGCAGCGGCACGCTGCTCCTTTCCCCGCCCCCACTCGATTCACGAAGGCACGCGACACCGCCAACGACGGCCTCGCTTCCCGCAACCGACACCTTTCCGCCACTACGCACAGCCGCACCCGACGCCCGTGCCAACGACACAACTACTGCACTATCCACCGCCGCCTCCCCCTTCCCGTCGTACACACACACAGCCAGCCAGCCAGCCAGCCAGCCAAAACCACACCAACGACCCAAACATGCACGTGCAACGGCACACCCCAACCAGTCAACGTCGACAACCACACGCACGGCTCGAAACCGGCGCCCTTCCACGTTGCCATCAAGCTACACACAAGACACAAGGAACCAACAACAGCAAGCCTGCCCGCCCGCCCCACTCTCACGCCGCAAAAAGCACACCGAAACCGCCAAACGCACATTCCCATCGCACCGACACCGACCGGCTCGCTACCACCACACCTCTCGGCAGCCGTTTCGCAAACATGACACGGCGCGACATGACATCACGACCAACTCTCCTCTCCAGACGCCTTCGGCCGGAGCACAACGCCGCCAATTCGCCACACACACACACACACACACACACACACACACAGTCGACAGGCGCCCGCCCGCCCGCCCTGCACGACGCCGCGCAGCAAAGGCGCCCGCAAACACATACCTCTCCTCTCTCTCGGCCGCCCGACGCGCCAACCGCCACACCGCCAGCCACTCGCAATTGTGCACTGCCGCCAGCCACACGTCCAACACGCCGCGCCGCCTCCGGCCACCCGCCAGGGGGCGCTCACGTCCGCGACAACAGCGCGGCCCGCCGGGCCAAACCGAACCGAGCCGAGCCGCCCGCCGCTGCTCTGCACATCTTCCTGCGCGCATCAACAAAACGAGGCAAGCGAGCACACCCCGTCACAACGCCACATCACGCAAATGCCGTGCCGACCTCTTGTGTCTACCGCCTAAATTGCACTCACTCACCAGCCGCCCCTTCTTCTTCTTCCTACCTATCTATCTGTGCGTCTGTGTCGGTCCGCGCGTGACGCCTCTCAACATCCGCCGTCGCCGTCCCCGTCCCCGTTTCCGCCCCAATGCCATCGTCGCGCCGCCTCCTCCTCCTCCTCCGCCCCTGTCCGGCCCGCACCACACCATACACCGCTGCTTGTCCCGGCCGTTGCCACCAAAGGCGCCTACCGCAAACGCGCCACGCCGCAGCCCCCGTGCGTGCATCTCCGTGCCGACGCTGCCTCTCTGCCCTCCCGCACGCACTCGACCGACCGACATGCACTGCGTCGACGGCCTCGACAACACAGTCTCTGGCTCCGCACTGCGTCTTCCGGTACGCGCGCTGAAACACGTATGTACTCATTACCAGCGATGGCGAGGCACGACACAATCTCTGACCAGAGCGTTTCTTATCGTCGCTAGTCTGCGCCACACGACACTAGTAGCACGTAGCGGGTCGGCAGGAACAGTTGTCATCTATATGTGGCGGGTCGGGAGAGGTAGTAGTCAGTCGACAGTATTAGCGAGTGGACGGTTGTACTGAGCGGGCGGCGGCGTGCTCTTCTCGCGACTCTGGTCTCCGTTCGGGACGATGCATACTGTTATTACAGGTAAGGTAATGAAGCTGCATTGCGCAAATCTAATACTGTATGTCAATTGTAACTATTTTCTTCACAACAAAATGCCCCAATAATACTTTGTTTCCAAACAAACTTTTTTAAAGTACAACCATTCATTTCCATTTAAATAATATTTCCTACGCATTTCCTCCAACAATCAAAATTAAATGTGAGCCGGCATTCATTGCACGACGCTGTGTACAGGTATCTACAGTTAAGAGCACATATAGATGCAGTTTGTTTTTTCTCTTTTGTCTTTTTTGTTTTTTTTTTTTTTTTTTTTGACGTAACGATCTTTTGCTCTTTTTATTCTAATTTGTACGTACGCTGTTTGTTTAGATTTTTATATTGGTAATGCCACGTAGCGCTCCGCGTGAAAATCACTGCCTGTGCTGTGTGCAGTCTGTGGCTAGTTTGCATTGTTGTTGTCATGAACTGCTATAGCTGGATGTGAACAGCGCGTAGCGTTGCGCAGTTAGGGGTGAGCCGCCAGCACTGGTGCATGTGAGGACAGAGATGGCGGACGTTTCAAATTACATATATTATGACTGGTGATGATATTAAGGGTAAATACATTGTTTGTTGTTCTCTATTAAACATCTTTACTTTGCTAACTATCCCTATCGGTAGTTAGTGCCCTCCGTAGTTTGGAATCTCTTATTTAGCTGGCAGCAGTGGTGCTCGCTGTATTGCAGTAGTTCGAGTAATGAAGATTTTTGTGAGGTAAGTGATTTCCGACAGGTGTACTTTAATGTTACTCAGGGCCATTCTTTTGCAGGGATCTTTGATAGTCAGATTGCGTTGCGCTCAAAATATTGTGTGTCAGTTTAAGCACAGTTTTGTATACATTGTTGTTCAAAGGGGGGCGTTTCAGAATACACAGGGCCGAAGGTCAGCCAGCGCTGCCCTTACAACGTTTATCGGGTTTTCAATTATGTCTGTTGAGATGTTCATGGTTCATTATTTCCATTCATCATATTATCGCGCGTTTCTCATCAATCTTCGTTCGTTCATTTTCTAGGGACGTTAACAACATTCTGGCACATTTTTATCATCATTCACTCACTCACTCACTCACTCACTCACTCACTCACTTACTTACGACTATTTGTGCGGGGAGGTTACACTTGGGTCCATTTCCATTTACATTCAATGTTGATAGACGCCTTTTTTTTTTTTTGTTGTTGTTTTGTTGCTGGCAGGTTACAAAGGGCCTCATTTTATGTTGGTTGCAGCAGCGTTTTTCTCCTTCTTCTAGCGTCTTCCCCGCCCCCGCCCCTCCCGCATCCCTCGGTCTCACCACGTTCACTGACAGCCGCGTCTGCGGCTACACCACAACGGCCCCCTCCCGGCAACCCATTCGTTTTCTCTTCTTTTGCACAAAAACAACGCCGCACGCGCCAGCCGAGCGCAGCGCAAGCCACCCACACCGCGCCCCTCCCCGTCTTTATAGCCTCCGCGTCTTGTTTTCTTCGTTTGCCCCCTCCCATCTCCCGAATGCCATGCCATGCCATGCCAGCAGCGTTACGCGTGCCCCTCCCCTGTCCACACACTACCGCGAAACGAACAGCCTTCCGGGCCACATGCAGGGCACGCCCACCGCCATTCCCGGACGCAATTCTCAAAACAACACACACACACACACACACACACACAATGGCTTTGCACACGAACATAGACGGCACGGGCACTGTCGTACATTCTTCCTCAGAACCATCTCAACGAACGTTACGTTACATACACATCCGGGAAAGCAAAGCAACGCAACGCACAATTCAGCCGTCAAAGGTAACGTTCACCACGGCAGACACTTGCCGCCGCGCCGTTACGCGCATTTCAGTGCGGCTACAATACACCTCCGACACGGGAACGTTCCGTTGCTCTACACTGCGTTTCTCCGTTTTGTTTGGTTTTTTTTCCGTTTTCTCTCTCTCTCTCTCTCTCTCTCTCTCTCTCTCTCTATATATATATTTGTTTTTTCCCCTCTGTCCTTTCCTCCACCATTCTCTCCTCACGTTCTGCCCAGACATTCGACCGATCAGAGGTTCGTTCACCTTTCGGTAACCGTTCTCAGCGCGACGGTGTACCAACGGTATGACGGTATGACGGTATGACGGGTGTTCAAGACGTCCGGTGTACCGCGCCGATCGACAGTTTCCCAGAGGCGACGGATCGGACCACATCACCGACATACACACAAACACGTGTACGCACATTCGCCAAAGCGACCGTCGTCTTCTAGCGTCGCGCTTACTCTACTGTACTGCACTGGACACGCGAGCATGCATCTTCAATGACGACGTCGGTGTGCGTGCGTCGTACGCACACAAGCAGACACAGTCGGTCAGACACGACTATCGAAATCAGAGTCGGGGGAAAGGTACATATCATCGTGCGTGTCGCCCGTACAATGCAATACACAGTGGTGTGTCTCAATGCGCGTTCACATTTAAACGTCACTCACACGCCTCCACGCTGCATTTACAGACACATTTCACCCTCGCCATATATGGCGTGCAAACCGACCCGCAAACGGCCGTCGTTACACACTGACATTCCCAACAATCGCGTGTCGTTTCCACCCGTCACGTAACTAACCGGCACCTCCATCCAAAGGGCACATCACCGATCGCACTTCCCCCCCCCCCCCTCGCAGACAACGACTTGTGCGCACGTGCCTCCATTCCACGTCACACCGTGGCCGCACCCCGCAACACGCGACACGCGACGCGCCCCATAAACAATCAAATTATTCATCGCATCGGCCACCCCACCCCGTCGCGTCGCAACCAAAGCGGTAGCTATTGCCACCGTCCACCCACTCACACACAAAACAAAACAAAAACAACAACAACAACAATTCCGCCCTTCCCGCAAAGGCCATTTGGTGGCCCTGAAAAGGGCCGTTTTGCCGCTCTCGCAACGGAGGATCTCCTTCCATTCCAGAGCCACCTCCTTACTTGGAGCTCGTGTACTTGGTCACCGCCTTCGTGCCCTCGCTCACGGCGTGCTTGGCCAGCTCGCCAGGCAGCAACAGCCGCACAGCGGTCTGGATCTCGCGGGACGTGATGGTCGAGCGCTTGTTGTAGTGCGCCAGGCGAGACGCCTCGGCCGCGATGCGCTCGAAAATGTCGTTCACGAAGCTGTTCATGATGCTCATCGCCTTCGACGAGATGCCCGTGTCAGGGTGCACCTGCTTCAGCACCTTGTAGATGTAGATGGCATAGCTCTCCTTCCTCTTGCGCTTCTTCTTCTTGTCGCCCTTCGAAATGTTCTTCTGCGCCTTGCCAGCCTTCTTGGCGGCCTTCCCGCTAGTCTTGGGCGGCATCGCAAACAAACAAGAACGTACGGCAGCAACACCAGCAGCAAGCGCTCCGCTCTAGTCAGCGTCTCCCCACACAGTGGCACCCAGCGCGCCCCGCCGCCGCACCTTTACCAGCTCGCCCCGTTGCGGCCGCCGACCAATGGGCCGCGAGCGCAACCGGCCGCCGCACCCGAGAGCATAAAGGACCCCCACCCCTGGCGGCGCCGCCACTCCGCTGCTCGACTCGCTGCGGCTCGCACCGTCCTTCGTCTCGTCTCGTTTTTTTACACCACAGCGCATCGCCATGTCCGGACGCGGAAAGGGAGGCAAAGTCAAGGGCAAGTCAAAGTCCCGCTCAAGCAGGGCCGGGCTCCAGTTCCCGGTCGGCAGAATCCACCGCCTCCTGCGCAAGGGAAACTACGCCGAGCGCGTCGGCGCCGGGGCGCCCGTCTACCTCGCCGCCGTCATGGAGTACCTCGCGGCTGAGGTGCTCGAGCTGGCCGGAAACGCGGCCCGCGACAACAAGAAGACGCGCATCATCCCGCGCCACCTGCAGCTTGCCATCCGCAACGACGAGGAGCTCAACAAGCTCCTGTCGGGCGTCACCATCGCACAGGGTGGTGTCCTGCCCAACATCCAGGCCGTCCTGCTGCCAAAGAAGACCGAGAAGAAGGCCTAAACAGAGAGGCCAGGCAATCGGCACGCGGACCCGCCGCCCAGCAGCGCTGCGTGCTCCCCTGCACGCAACGCGCTTTGCCGGCCCGGCTCGGCTCACAACAATCGGCCCTTTTCAGGGCCACCACACAAACCTACGTCCAAAGCAAAATTTCAGTCGTCCTCGCCGCGCTTTGCTTTACTTTACTTTACTTTAACTTAACTTCACTTCCACAGCCGCCGCCGGCAAGAAGACCATACCAACTGCTACGATTGCAGGGGCAGATATTCTGCGAGGTACCTCGGTGTCACGCCTGACATCGAAGTGTCACATAGGGCAACTTGGCACAAACGCTCACGCCAGGATGCAGATCCTGTACCCCTGTTCCCTCGACCCCGCAACAGGGGTAGCGATACTGGAAATATGCGCGCCCTCTATAGGGGCTATGCAGCCAGGTCGACGATGCATCGCCTACAGAAGGGTCCAAAGCAGAGCGCTCTACGACGGGCCTTACACGTCCCCGCGGCAGACCTGCCTACAACCACCCACAACACGATTCCGCGCCCTGGCACAAGCGTTCTACGCCACCGCGCGGAATTCAGAAAATGACTATTACGTCTTGACCCTTGGGCAATATGAACACCACAGGGACAGATGTGCAAGACCCGAGTCGCTACTCCAGCAGTAGCACAAACAGAACACATAATCACTCTCAACAAACAGCAACGTCCGAAAAAGCACACTACCAAAGATAAGAACAACACACAGAAAAGAGGAGCAAATGTCCACAGGCGACAATAACCTCCACCAACTCCCCTCTAACGGTAGAGGACTAAAGGAAAGAGAGAAGAACAACAAGAAGAGCCGCCGCCATCTTGTCGTCCACAGCCCGTGTGGCCACACACACGTTCTCTTTTGTTTTTCGTTTGCCTCAAGCACCTCCACGCACGCACAGTCGCCTTCCAAACGACAACGACAGCAATAATCACCAACTGTTAAACGAGCGTGTCGACACACCGCCCTCCACTCCCGCGCGCCCCATACAAACGAAACAGCTGATCCGGCCGGCCTATGGGCACGCCTTGCCTCGGCAACTCCAACGCCGCCGCAAACACACAGCCAAAACCACGCAAATATTCACCGCCTCTCGCACAACAACAACAACAACAACAACAACAACACACAGCCCGGCGTCTCCATCGATCGATAAACAAAACAAACACACAACGCCCTCTCTCGCGCGCGCGCGCACGCACACACACACACACACACACACACACACACACACACACACACACACACACAGCCACAAGACCCGCTTCCTTTCCTTTCTCCCAGTCACGTCACGTCAGTCAAACGCAAACGAAATGAAGAATGAAAGAAACAAGGCAGGCAGGCAACACACGCAGCAACAACACAGACTCTTTCGCACTTTTCAATTTCCGAACAGTGTGGTGGCCCTGAAAAGGGCCGTTTTCGTCTCTCCCACGGCCGCGGGAAGGCCAACGCGGCACAGCACACCGGCTGCGACGCGCCTAACCGCCGAAACCGTACAGGGTGCGCCCCTGCCTCTTCAGGGCGTACACCACGTCCATGGCCGTCACAGTCTTGCGCTTGGCGTGCTCAGTGTACGTCACCGCGTCGCGGATCACGTTCTCCAGGAACACCTTCAGCACTCCGCGGGTCTCCTCGTAGATCAGACCAGAGATGCGCTTCACGCCGCCCCTGCGAGCCAGGCGGCGGATCGCGGGCTTCGTGATGCCCTGGATGTTGTCGCGCAACACCTTGCGGTGCCGCTTGGCGCCACCCTTGCCGAGCCCCTTTCCTCCCTTGCCGCGGCCAGTCATCTCTTCTAAATCCTCAAAAAGCTCAAGGCAAGCAAAGC